>NW_009709817.1:0-49940 GCF_000703405.1 Apaloderma vittatum | reverse complement strand
CTGAAGGTCTAATTGTACTCGTGGCTGGCACTGAAGTGATCACAAAACCACTCTCCAAAAAACCATTATCTGGATTTAGGTCAGCTCCACTTCCTTTTATGGCCTTTCCTTGTTCCTTTCTCTCTTCTCCTGAGTTTCCTTTTATCTGACTAATGGATCACGGCTAGACATTGGAGAGGAGGGGACTAAAGCCAGGAGAACACCCCCGTGTGCACTAGCAAAACCGAGCCTGTAAAACAAACGTTAGGAATCAGTGTTGTGAGTATAAATTGCAGCGGCTTATCTGTGACCATGCCCAAGTAGAGCAGTATAAAAGTCTCATGAGTTTCATCTTGTCCATGTACATCAAAGTTCTTATCAAAACCTGATGATGGAGATTTTCTTGTGCTCTCAATTTGTTTACAATTCATTTCATCCGGTGAAAATATTTTTTATTAGACAGTAGTGAAGAAACATTTCATTATTTCCTTCTTCCAAAGTTAATTCTCTCCCACTTTTCCATCTCAGAATAGTTGTGATACAACTCGTTTATGTTTCTGAGTCCTAGAGTGTTTATTTAAAACATATTGATTATATTCTTACGCCAGGATCCCATAAATCCAAAACTCTTCAAATAAATTCTGTTTGGTTTTTTAAATAAAAAAAACCTTTTCCTGAAGATTATTTAATTGTTTTCCTACTTACTGTCTATTGATTATACTACTGGATTTCAAGTAATTCTTCATCTGATTATCTCTAAGCACTATAATTATGGCCAATTATCATAATACATATGTTGTGTAATTTCATTATATCCACTGGTGACTCAAAATCCAGGCTGATATAATCAAAAGCAGTGTCTAGACCATTATATTTTGTTCTCCTACTGTGGGACTCTGATGTAAGGCAGCCTCCCTAATGTCACGTGAAAGAATGTGCGCTTTTATAAAACAGATTCTCCCACAGGAATTGAAGGATGAAGTGGGTAATCAAGTAGCTAGAGCACCAAAGCAGATTTGAAAATCCTTGCTATAGTCACCAAAAAAAAAAAACCCAAAGAAAAAAAAGCACACAAAAAAATAAAACAAAACTAAATTTTTTGTTGCTTGATCATCTGACCTTGAGATCTGATCCTTAAATGTAAGCCTTGCACAAAGTAATTGAGTAAAACTTAACTTGGGCTCCATCAGACAGGATTTCAGAGCACCTGCCTCCGCTGACAGGAACAGGGTCTTAGGGGGCTTTGCTAACTGGATTTCCTGGAAAAATCAGATTACTAAAATCAGGTGGGAATAACGCTCCTTTTCTCCTAAAGGCTCAAGTAGCAAGACAAATTTCCCTAAATAAAGCTTTGCGGCATTAAGAAAAAACACAGTATACAATCCTATGACTTCCATATGCTTCATTCCCCTCTGATTTTACCAAGTAAAGTTTGGATTTGTTAGTGTGCAAGCATGACATTATCCTATATTATTAGGTATATGGACACGGTCCATAATTAGCCTTTGCTTGGTGTCTTGGAACAACTTGGATCTCTCCTGTGTGCTACATCTGATTGCCAACCCTGCACAGCTGTCACTGACACCCTAGGATGTCTCAGATGTCACTAGACAAACACATCTGAGCACCTGAATCTCACTTTCTCTGGCTAGAATATAAATATTTCATTTTAATACAAATCAGTGTGAGGTACCTTCACTGAGATGTCCCATCCTCAACAAATGTAACTTTCAAGCCGTCGTTTTGTCTGATGGAAACCTAGAAGCACATCTAAATTGTTGTAATTTGGCTTGGCTGGAGTGTTTTTGCAACCAAGATTTGAGTAAGTGAGTCCTTAATAAATTTGGTCATTGCTTCAGGAAGAAAAGTAATAATATTTTTGTGAAACAATTAGACACCTGAAGCAAAGCAAGTTATTTGAAAACCAGGATAATTTTAGTACTGTTATGATGTGCTGTTTTGTGCATCAGAGAATTTTGACATCATTGCATTGAATTTCAGCTGGAGTATATGGAATGTGACAATTTACATCAAATTGACTTTTGACCTGTAGTGAATTATCTCCATTGGAATGTTTGACAGTTTATAAAAGCTGTCGCACCCATAACATCAATAATAAATTGGAACGTTCGCACAAAATATCTTGAACTGAAAAGCAGTGGTCTCCAAGTTTAAATAATAAACTTCAGCCATTAACTCACATATTGGGTTTTATTCTCCCTCACACATGCAGTGCAACAAGACTGCTGTCCTCTGTCAGATACCTGCAGAGGATACTACTTGTGTAATGCACTACTAAGTTTGAAGTTAGTGCAACCCAGTCGGTGTGTAAGAGTAGGAAAGTGAGTTCTCATGAAAGAAAAGCTTGTGGATTTCTGTTTAAACTATTTAAAAATAAAAATTTCATAGCATGAAATCTTTTGACAAAAAAGCTTCTCCTCTCTAGAAATGTTTGACTAATCAAAAACAGTTCTCTGGGAAAAAAATCCAATGGAAAATTTGCAGTCATTTCCATCTTGGGATGCTTTGTTGGTTTAGTGGTTTTGCCATATTGCTCTGCTAATTTCAGCAACACCCCGTTCTGTTGCCATAAGGTGTAATAAATCACATTTGGAAAGGTATCTGCAAAGCAAATCGAACACATAGAGTCCAGTTGGCAGTAGATACAAGTTTCTCATTACTACGTCTCTAATGTAAGCTACAAGCTTCTTCAAAGGAAGCTCGGGCCTGACCCAAGGAAAGTTCTTTTATCCTTGTATGCTCATCTTTTGGAGTCATGCTCTACAGAGCAGTGTTTATAAAAAATAAGAAAGACATTAAAACTTTTTATGACAGCACTTAGTTATTAAAATAAAATATGCCCCAATTTAAGATAATAGTAGTATTGCCATTGCTCTCAATGAAGCCAGAACTAGGATGCCAGACTAGACTTAGCTGCTTTTTGTTAAATGAGGTCTGAAATTTTTTGCAGATTATTCAGGATCAACTCTAAAGCCAAATCTCTGGTCTGCTACATATTGCTGAAGAGAAAAAAGTACAAAACTTGAAGCACTAATGAAAACATTTAATTTAATCTTTTTTTTTAAGTAAAAGCTAATGTATCAACAGGTCCAAAATACACTTTTTTTTTTTCCGTAGTGCTTTACCTTTTCTGAACTTGAAATTCAAAATTATACTTCATATTACTTAGCACAATATTTCTGTACTAACAGTTAAAAGCTCTTATAACTTCAAATAGATCTACCAAAATTTTACAATCTACTCTGAAATTTTCTGCCTTTAGCATAAGTTTTTTTACATGGACACATAAAAACATAGACACATCAAATGATCTTGTAATGGTTATAAATACACTGGGCCCAATCCAAAGGTTATTTTGCCTCTGTAGATGTCTCCTATTATTGTCAGGGACCCTGAACCCAGATATTTTTCTAATCTGGCAAGGCAATTAAGCTAGTGCTTAACTTCAAGCAGAGGAACAGATGACTGGCATCAAAAGGTTAACCTTGTGTGTAAATAATCTCTGGGTTATCTGCCAGTGTCTTAGAGGAAAGGAATTAACTTCAAAATATGCTTAGTCTTCCATAGCTTCAGGGACAAAAGTCATGCAAATCAGTAAGACCCAGTGCATAGTAGAAAAGAGGCCAGAGGTTCAGATACAAAAAGTTTCTGTTTCAGACCACAAAATTTATTGTAATGTTGCCTTTGTAGAACATTATGAACAGAAACTGCTGAAAATATTGCAAGTGTCAGGTGCGATTACAGCCAATAAATTCAGGAGATATTTGATAGTTTGATTTCAGTTTTGATGTAGATTTTAATTATTTTTTTCTCAGTTACATTATTTGAATAGGCTGATGTGGCCAAAATTAGCCACGACACAGTTGCTTAAAATTTATTATGACTAAGAACTATGTAGATTCTGCATTTTAGCAAGGAATGTGGAGAGACGGGCTAAACATAAACCCAGTGTAACCAAAGAAGAAACTGGGAAGATGAGGAGGTGTGTGGTGTTGACACCAGCAAATGCGAGAGGACCATGTTGATCCTGGGCAGCGAGTCATAGACAGAAGTTGGTATGAGAGCTATTGTTAGCCTGCAAAGATAGGTGGAAATATAGTGTACTACAGACAGCCTGGGAGATCTCTGCCCTGAAGGCCCTGAAATGAGAGGTGACAATGTTAATGGAAATGGACAGGTCTGATTCTTCTTGAGGTCATCTGTGTCCTCAGCAATTCCAGTCACTTCCACTTTACTTCACTAGGATTTAGCATCATGTTCCAGCAGCCTGAGTTATCTTTCAGTCCAGCGTTAGCAGTCTGGCAGAGCTTCAGTTAGATCTGAACATCCTTGTTCTATTGCCTATAGCTCAGCAAAAAATTTTGGGGTTAGTTGGTCCAAGCACATTTGTACTTATTTTTTTTATAAGCAAAGTATGCTTTCATCTTTGAAAAAATACATATCTCTTAAATTTTACCTGTTTCTTTGGCTTATTGATCTACTAAACCCAAGCTCAATTGTAAAAAGATGGTAAATTCCTAATATCGTAAAAGTTTACCCAGAAAAATCAATGTTGAAGAATGACAGCAGCAGAGAGTCACAAAAGTAATATGACTTTACCGTGTGCTCAAGTATTTTTGGAGCCCAGACTGTACATTAAGAAGTGACAGATTCATATAGTTTAGCCAGTGATTTATAAAGTTTACTAGCTGATTTAATAGAGTCCTAGAAAGCGTTGTTGTTCGACCAAGTAAAGAGAATCATAAAATGGTAATGAATGTTATGACAGTTCATGAATATTTCATTTGGGGTCTCTTTCAGACACCTGTTAATTTATCTCAAGATCTAGGAGTATAGTACATATAAATCTGATGGAGGGTAGAACTGCACAATATGTCAAGAGACAGAGAGGACAGAGGTTTGGCAAAAGCAACACGTGTTCAAACAAGTGTCTCAAAAGCACTATATCTCAGTTCTCTACTAAGTGGGGTCATGAATTGTAAAGTGTCTAGGGCATCAAGCAGTGGTCTCATATTTATTTGCTATTTGAACATTTAGAAACAACAGGTAGTGTACCAATGACTTCTGAGAGTACTAGTTTGCTGTAACTTTGGAGACGATCTTTATTTGAAAATGCCAATTAGATTCCCATTTCATAAAGAATTTTTTGCATGTGCTGGCTAGAGCAATATGCAATGTAGACAGATATTTGTAATGAGGAACAAAAAATTCTATTTTTTCATTTTTAACATCCTGAGACGGGAGATGTATTCTCTATGCTACTTTATTTTGCGTAGGTGTACTTACCCTGTAATAAATTATGTATTCCATTGTTAATTTTGTAATATGTCTTGTATACTTCAGATTTAATTGTTTATGTGATATAATACCAAGTATTAATGCAAAAAAAAAAAAGAAAAAGTTTTGTCCATATAAATTGTATTTCACTGTCTTTTGATCCACACAAGCAACAAGAACCTACCCTTTCATAGCAGTTCTGACCACCACTGGTGGAAGTTCTGCTTCTGTTTCTTTGGTTGTTGCTTAGTGATAAACCGCTTTAGAATGATGGACTTATAACTAGATGCAGTCTGAAGGCTTACACAACATGAGGCAGTGAGAGAGCAGTGTCTGAGAGCAGGTCAGCAACAGCACCATGCCAGAAGTTCTGTATAACAAGAATTACTCACTCAGAAGAGGTGAATATGACTTGAAGGGGCTTACACAGGTGGTTCATAGGTTTTCTGCCACTGCTTGCATATGAAATGAAATTGAATCCCATCCTACAGTCTGAAGGCTGTGAGATAAATGGTCTTGTATTAGCTTATAAATCCTTTTGGCCCATAGAATCCAACATTCAGCTTCATTTTTGTACCTGTGGGCAAGATGAACTTGTATCTGAGGGTGAGAATGCACTATTTACAATGAAATAGAAGGGAGCTGCCAGGACAGATCCTCTGCCACTACCTGTATCATGGCACAAGCTTGTACTAGTTGATACCACCTGAGAGACAAGAAGCAAGGATGGCATTTTATGAAAGCTGCAGGTCTTGCAGTTTGTCACACTGGTTGAATCACCATTTGTGAAGGTATTCAGTATTAAAATCTCTCTAGCATAAGTCATTATGTAAAAAAACCAGAAGTCTGCTTTCACCAAATGAATTTGATACTGCAAGAAAAACGTGCATCTTCCCTGTATAGTTCATGCCATTTTGTCATAACCAGCATAGGTAATTGTGGTGCAGTCTCATACAGGTAAACCCTAAGAAATACTTTTCTCTATTATTACCACATCTTGGGCAGGAACACACTGAAAATAAAATGTCTGCAAAGTTTTCAGTGATTTCTTCTGAGATACCTTGATCTATATTTGCAAGATGGAAAGTCAGAAAATATTGTGAATAACTGCTTGTTCAGTTTTGGTTTTTGTAAAAGTCTATTCTGCAAACCAGAGGGAGAGAGAGATGCTGTCCTAGCATATTTGACTTATGTTTATAGTAATTTGTTTGACTAGTGTTTATTACTTCATAATCAGTCTTTATTATTGCATTAATTCTAATTGGAACATGTGAAACCTGTAGTGCGTTGACCACATGACATCAGTTTACTTGCTGAATAATTTAAACTATTTCCTTCTAATACCTTAGGCTGCAATATCATTGCTTTTAGGTTGTCCTAATATTCTAGTTATATTGATGTTATTTCACTTGTTATTACCTACTTGACATTAAATTGTTTTTCAAATACAGAAATCTTGCTCAAATATTTCTACATGACAGAATCCTACATTAGTCTATAATGTGTCATAATAACAAAATAGTGCACAATAAAGAAGACGATTTTTTTTCCAACCTGTGCCAGCTTTCACAGTAAGGGGACACAAGATGCCAGAAGGAGAATTTTGGTCTGTATATTTTTTATATATTCTTACCCATTTTGGCAGAATGCCTGGAATAATCTTGCTTGATAATACAGAGGCAGCAAATGCACAACCATCAAATGGACAGTGTGATTTATCCCACTTCACACTGCTTTATGAGCAGTGTGTATCACTCCTGTGAGTCGTCTTCTGCTTAAAGAATTGTAAGAAATATATCTTACTATTACTTTTATTGATAAAACAGACCAAACCACCTTAATTCATCCTTCATCCAGAGTCTTTTATCACAGCACAGTCGTGATTAGGATTCTGATGACCCTGTGTGCCACTCTGAGATTGAGAGGCTCTATCTAATCATCTATTATTCTTCATGAAGCAAAGCCCCAGTGTACCATCTGTTTTCTTGCTGAATCTTGCATGTAGCATTGAAGAGCTGGTCACCAGAGATTGAGTCTTGCAAGCAAGCTCTTGGCTTGCTTGGAGATAGCCAAGCATTTGCTGCTATTGGCCTGCTTAAGTTTCAGGTGAAAATAAGCTAATTTTCCCTGCTGTATTTTAATTTATATTTGATCTAGGATTTATTTATATTTTTAGTTAATTTATATCTGATCAAAGTTGACTTTGTATTTTTGTTGCTTTTTTTTCAACCAAAAATCAATTGGAAAGAGACCCCAGAGCCATGAATAAGCATGTCCTAGAGCTTTAATTGAGGATGGGTCCATCTTGCATCTTACAACACAACATCAGTTAGCAAAATCTGTTTCACGCTGATGATGCCTGCCCCTTTTGACACCAGGAACAGAGGCAGTTTCTGATATGATCACGTTCAGATAAAACATGGTAACAGAAACCAGCTGAGTATACCTGGATATTATTATTGCATGATTGCTCTTACTTAAGGAGGGGCCCTACAATCACCTTTGCTTTATTTTAAGAATGCAGGATTGAGAGAGACAGGCTGAATCACCCAGGCATTGCAAGTTCACGTTACGTGGTGTAAGGCCGAGGGGCAGGGTGCTGAATGCTGCGTGATGTTGGAGTGTGGTCATGTGCGGGACGTCTGGCCACGTTGCCCCAGGTACCACTGCCTCCTGCTGCACAGAGGGGTAGCTCTGCCCAGCTCACTGCCACTGAGCTTTCCCTGTCTTCCTCGAGGCTTTTTTTTCCCTTGAAACTACTCAATGCTATTGGAGCTTCACAACCTGCAGTATTTTATAATAGTCTGCGCTATTCCCCCAAGAGCAATAAAAAGTAGCTTTTGAGGCTCCCCTTTTTGATCCATTATTTAGAGCCTGATTTGTGCTGTCTGCAATCCCCACATCAGTGCCAGTGGTCCTGCAGTTCTGCAAATTCCCTTCAGGACTTGACTAAAATCATAAATCTTTTTTTAGGAGATATTTAGATATCATTGTGGTACAATTTTTTACAGTCTGCTCTTCTTACCACGGATTTGATTTTCATAGCAGAGAAGGACTGTCTGAGGAAACAATTCTATTTCTTACTGACTCTCAGCTTCCAGATTAAATTTTTACTTGGCACAAAACTTCCTTTCCCAAGATGATGGTTAGACTGAATTGGTCCTGGGCTCAGCTCAAGCAAACATTTGTGTTTGTACAAAACCTGGCTATTTTCCCCATATGTTCAGTAGGACTCTGGGAACTGAGCCATACAGGGTCAGCAAGACCTGAAGTCATTACCTCTGTGCAGATTCTACATCAAGCAATGCAGGTTATTAGACTACATCAGTAGTAACAAGGGAGTTTATTTTTGTTTCATTCCTGTAAATGACAGCTTTGTAATATGTGCACACTGGGGCAATCAATCTTTTTTTATCTTTTTTTCACCCCTTCTTTTTTTTCCACTTCCATTTAATTTGTTTTGCAATATATAATGTTTTGCCTGAAACGACAGCCTGGTGATGCCACATGGCAGTCTGATGTTGTATTACAATTCATTTAAATGCCATAGTTGCACACACTAATTGCAAAACTAGCCACTGTCAGGGTCTTTACCCCAAGCAGCTAGCAGCATAAGTGCTAATGATGCTGCATTGTGTAAATCAGCAGTCATGGGGGGTATGCTGCTGGCAATACCTGGGCAAAGATTTTACAGGGTTCATTTCTGCATCGCCAAGGAATTTTATGGGAGCTTTAAAGCAGCCCGGAAGGCACGTTTTTTGAGTGAGAGAGTACAAATGCATGTAAGCATCCAGGTTACACAAGAAGCAGTGAAACTCTCCTTTCTGCTGGGTGGAGGGCCCTTGTTCAAGAAGGAGCACAGGGGTTTGCTCCTTACTCAAAGATTACAGGCATGTCTTGGATTAAGTAGTACTTGAAAATGCTCAGAGGAATGCCCTAGGGATAGGCTATAATGGTGTATTACCTTATTTTGCTTAACAGTGACTTTGCGATATCCAAAGACGAGTTCTTTTCTTATTATTTTCTTCTCCTTTTCCCCTTCTTCTCCTTTTCCCCTTCTTCTCCTTTTCCCCTTCTTCTCCTTTTCCCCTTCTTCTCCTTTTCCCCTTCTTCTCCTTTTCCCCTTCTTCTCCTTTTCCCCTTCTTCTTTCTTTTTCATTATTTTTGATGTTGAGTAACTCAAAAGGAATTCAAAACAAGAGGAAAAGAATATTTACCCTCTCCCCAAATAACCTTAAGCCAATGCTGAGAATACTTCTGGACAGTAGAACTAGCAGGGAAGGTACTGAGCAGAAGTCTCCCGGCTGACTCCTTTCTGTGAAAGATGGAAGTGACAGCATCAGTGCTGCCTCCTCTTCCCTGTCCACCCGCCCGTCGCTGCAGCTCTCTCGCTGTGCTGAGGCGTTCGGAGCAGATCCAGAGGCAGGCTCGGAGCACTGGCAGCACACCTCTGCTGAACTTCCAGGCTCCACTCAGCTGAGGGGTGTGCGGGCTCCTGCCCTCTCAGGCTGCAGTGATTTAGGACACAGGAAAACTCCAGGCACTCTGCGTTGACGTGCTTCTGGGATCAGGTTGTGGAGGAGTGGGTGGGTTTGCATGTGGGTGCTTCAGTTCTTCCTAGGTCCTTCCTAATGAGTCCAAAGTCCATAGTCTTTAGCTTTGAAAGTAACAATCTCATTAGTTATTTTGCTGATCGTAAAATGTAGCTAGTGAAAATGAAAATGGTTTAGGGCCTGATTTAGAGAAGAGGGTGTGCCTGTGAGCACTCACTTGGAGACCTGGCTACAAGCAGCTCCAGAAATAGGAATCACAAGGTTTCTCAAGACTCCCAAAAGCAATTGTCTCTGAGTCTTCAAGGAGGAGCGAAGAATCTTGTTGTGCGTGTTATGTAAACAGCTAGACAGAACAAAGCCCTTCAAAGACAGCAAAGCTTGGAGATTGAAAATAGTATGTCAGAAACTAGTCAACAGAAAG
Organism: Apaloderma vittatum; assembly: GCF_000703405.1. Taxonomy (NCBI): domain Eukaryota; kingdom Metazoa; phylum Chordata; class Aves; order Trogoniformes; family Trogonidae; genus Apaloderma; species Apaloderma vittatum. The sequence continues at coordinate 39,689 of NW_009709817.1, read as the reverse complement.
ATGAGATTTATTCAGGTACTTACTATTTCCTTGGGGACTATACAATTTGACATCAGTGCTAAAAGTGCAGACAGAGCAAAAGAAATTTTTATTTATTTTTTTAATTGTCATTGATATCCCATCCAATCATCTCCTACACTCAGTGCCACTGAGGCCTCCTTGGAGTAAGGAGAGATGTATCAAAGTAACCAAAGTTATATCTCCCCTTTTACTGTCACCTCTGCCTCTTGACCATGATGCTGTGAACCTGTCATGAAAAAAAAGCAACTTCATTTTAAGACTAGAAGTCGTTTGCTGTATTGAGAGGGACTTATAAGACAATGGGAAGTGCCTTCTTTCTCGGGCCATACGGTCTGTGAGTCAGAGACATGAGCTGCTGCTTCTGCCAGTGCTGTTTTGCTCCTCTCTTTGGGTGCTTCATTTTGTCATTTCTCCAAAAGAGCTGTTATCTTCAACACCATCTGAAAAAAAAATCTAGTGTGAGCTTATGTAACAGGCTGAAATGATCCTAACAGTGGTGGTTTGTCATGGAAATCATCAGACTGATATCTTTAAACCTCAAATCTCGTTTAACCACCTCGTATCATAGAATGATAAGGCCATGATAGCGTTTTGACTCTCTGAACCCACTGCAATCATCCACGCCGCAGTGTGGAAATTGAGTAATGCTTCTGCTGCAGCTCTGGATGCACTCTGAAAACCCTCAGGCTGGAAGAGGCTGAATGCAAGGAAGATTGTCATCTGAATTTCCGCAGACTCCTCCCTGCCACCCCACGCACATCAGGTCTGGCTTTTACCTACGTTATTAATTTTCTGTTTGTTTGGGTTTGGGGTTTTTGTTGGATTTTTAAAGCATTCTTCAGTTATCCAAATCGTTGTTGCTTTTTATAAGTTGCAACATATATTATCTAACCAGCTATTACATGTCTGAAATAGTAAGGGAAAAATGAATTTAAGTGGATACCTGCTGCTTTCAATTCTGATATCAAACCCATGTGTGACATAATACTGCTGGTCAGAAGAAGCAGACTGAGCTGCTAATGGCCGCGTTATCTGTGAAATACAGCTATTGCCTTTCCACAGATTGCTTGGAAGGAAAGTACAGAACACTGACTTCTCAAATGTCAGACTCCCTCTTGATAAAAATAAATATGTTTGATTATTCAAATATATGCTGATTGAAAAAAAAATCAAAGTAGATATAAAAAATGAAACAGAAAGATACTTGGGGCCTAGAGTACGAAAGGCTCATATCCATGATCATTCCTGCACTAAAGGCTCCATCTGTGGCACTGGGCAGCTCTGCCAGGTCACGGTGCCCACAGAGGCCACACAGCACTGCAATCGACTCGGTGGTGTGCAGATCTTTAAGCAGCTCTTGAGGATCTGGACTTGCTCCCTGTGGATTAGTCCCCTACTTCTAAAACAGCAAAAAGTAGTTTTCTGTTTCAAACCAGACTTTGTAGGTACATTGTGATGGAGATTGTAGATACTTGTATGATGAAGACTACAGCAGAGCAGTTACAACATCGTCGTGGATGTTAACAGTCAAATTTCTAGCTTTGCTGTGCTCAGCACCTATGTCTGAGCTTCACAGAGTAAGCTCTCTCAACTGAAAAGTTAATGACAATAAAAGGACAGAAATAACATACACAAAGTAGAGATTTTCATTAGATAAAAAAAATAAAAATAACTGGTACTGTAAAAAATACTGTGTTGAACCTAATTCCATATGAAGGGATTTGAATTTCATTATAATTGTTTAAAAGCACAGACAGTATAAATACACTGACTTTATGCATGCATCTTGGCTAACTTTAGCAACTGTCACATTCGTAGCGACAGTAGCTTGAAGTTGTCTTTCTTCTCTTAGCGAAACAGTAAGTTAGAAAAGCAAAGTTTTCCCAGGTTGAAACTTCACTTTCTGTGGTGATGACAAATCAGTGTCTCTTAACCTACAGCTTTTATCATGAAATGTGTATGAGCAGGATGAGTGAGTTTAAAGAAAATAAGGCAGCAGGTACATACTCAATTTTATTTATTTAATATCTTGAATTATTAAAAATACAGGTGCTGCTTGGCAGAGAGCTTCCATTGTTGTATGAACTATAAACCAGCAAAAGAGGCAATGTGTTGACAGACATCTTGACCATGAATTACAACTACAGTGATTGAACCATGAAAGACAGAAAAGAGTGAATCCCCTTTTATTTATAGCTGGAGAGAACAGAAGCTTGTGGATATACGATAACAATATAAACTGGCATTAATTAATTCTTAAACAATAAATGTAGAAATGTACTCAGTGCTGGAGAGGCCACAATTCAAATCCTGTGTTCGGTTTTGGGGCCCTCACTACAAGAAAGACATTAAGGTGCTGGAGGCTGTCCAGAGAAGGGCAACGAAGCTGGTGAAGTGTGTTATGAGGAGCAGCTGAGGGATCTGGGGCTGTTCAATGTGAAGAAGAGGAGGCTGAGGGGAGATCTTACTGCTCTCTACAACTACCTGAAAGGAGGTTGTAGCGAGGTGGGGATCAGTCTCTTCTCCCAAGTAACAAGCGCTAGGACAAGAAGAAATGGCCTCAAGTTGCTCCAGGTATGGTTTAGATTGGACAATAGGAAAAGTACCTTCACTGAAAGGATTGTAAAGCGCTGGAACAGGCTGCCTGGGGAAGTGGTTGAGTCACCATCACTGGAGGTACTTAAAAGACACAGAGATGCTTTAAAAGAAATGCACTGCTTAGGGACATGGTTTAATAGTGGACCTGGTATTGCTGGGTTAACAGTTGGACTTAATGATTTTAAAGTTCTTTTCCAACTTCAACGATTCTATGATTCTAAGATCACAAACTAGAGGACTCCTTTGCTAAATGACACTTAACATTAGGGCAACCTATCCTGGTAGACTGGTAACAGACTATAGTGCTTTTAATCCACAAATCATTGACTTGAGTCAGTCTCAAAATGCTAATGGTCAGTGGAGGGTCAAGGATCTCTTCAATAATCTAGACGTTTACATTCAGAAAACTGAAGGAACAATCCAAGAAAAAAAAGTGAAAGACAAAAAAGGGATAAAAAGAGAGAAAAATACGGTGATTTTTTTTCTTTTACACCATAGCAAGGAATGTAGGCAAGTTACCATAAAAAAATTCCTGTAAGGAAATTAACTGTCTTTGTTTATAAAGGTACCTTTGAAAGAAAAATTGTTATTTACCTCTCAGAGTATGTATAGTATATGAATAGATTAAAATGTAGCATGATACTTCAATGTGTGTCCCTAACCCATGAGAGAATTAATGTGATTTTAATATCTGTCTTGGACTAGGTTTTTTGATTCAGTTTTTTTCATCTAATGATGTTATTTTTGTATATTATGTTCATTTTGTGTTGTGGTGTTGTTTTTTTTCCTGGACATGGACTACTGAACTAGAACTAACTAAGACTTGATTAAACTGCTTCTCTCCTAAGCTCTGTTTGACTCAGGATAAAATCAATTCTAGTACAATTGCTCTGTGCAGAATTCCACAGCTGAAGAAAAGCAGAGTCTTATTTCCTCCTGCCTCGTATTGTGCTCCACTTCTCAAATATTGACTAGGAAGAGATATCCACATGGGGATTTAAGTGTGCTTTAAATTTCCACCATAAATTTCTCTGCACAGCATCCTCATGTAAAGAAACCATGTAGTATCAGTCCTCAAAATTTATCTGCCTACAGACTACTGTCGCAGCTCCCATGGCATCTCCCACTGGATAATCACTATTTTGCTGTCAGCGGGTTTTATGTTCCTCCAACTCTGCAGAGAACTGAGGCCAGTCACAACTCTGTCAGAAACTCTAGAGTAGGGAGTCCCTCTTTATTTGAGATGAGAACTATCCAAGAAACTTAATAATGTATTGTTTGTTATTTGATTCAGCCTCTTACTAGCACCGCCCTTGCCCTGGTTGCACTTGGAAAGCCCTAACGTGCTCATCGGGCTCCATTTAGAGCCACCTCCCAGGTTTTTTTGTAGCAGTCACCTTTACAGGGACACTGAGGTGTTTGAGCAGAACCATGCACTGACTTAGCAGAGCTTATCTGCTTTGCATCACCTGCAATGGGCCAAAAGCAGAGCTCCCATGTGGGTATCACTTCTGCAGAGCACACACCTGTGTGCCAGCTCTGCCTGGGGATGGGGACACCGCCCGCGTGCTGGGGCCCTGAGTCAACATCGAGTCTGCCCTTCACGTCGCCTACCCCTCAGAGGTCCTTTCTGTAGTGCTGTACTCATTTTTTTTGTGGTTAAATTATTTGAGGTCATCTAACAGGTCAGATAAAGAACAAACTTTGAACTAGAATTTCTTAAATGTGTGGTTTGCTGCTTGTGGTTTGCATGTGAAATTTTTATAATTAATGAAGTCTATGAATTTAGATCCTGAAAATCTAAGTCATTGCTTTTGGATGAATCTTTGGGAAAAGCTGAAAATTCTGTGCTAGCAGCTCACTATCACAGTAAGGATATTATTTTTCACAGTAGAAAAAGATGATGCTTTTATTTTAATTCTGTCTTTACTACATCCTTTTTCCGTACTCAGCCTTCTCTGTGTTTGACAGAGAGTGACTAAGTGCCAGTGGCTTTATTATCCATAGCCCCGTTTCCTGACAGGTTGTTTGACCCATTTCAGCTTTCTTAGTTGCCAGTCTATTTCTGCTATGGAACATACCTTGTGATCCACCGTGAAGACTGTAGACACTAAAATAATAATAGACAAACTGGCATCCAGACTCTGTCTACACCGCCACAATTATGCTGTTATATGTACTTCTGGCAATTGGATAACCTGTATGGGGTAGGTTAATGACAGTTTGTGATATTTTGACTCCTGTGCAGCATGGTAGATTTAAGTACTGTCAAGAATTAAATTCAAACTGTAACTCCTGACTATTTCGGAAGAGAAATTTCTCTTTAACAAGTTAAATAGCAAAATTATGAGTGTGGGCAGAGTGAAAAGATTTTCATTTAAATAGTATTTTTTGATCTACCTGTGGTCCAGAAAGTGAACCCAGCTATATGTGACAGACAAAAAATCCATTTGCTTCTTTCTGCCAAAGTTCTCTTTCTGCTTATTTGTTGCAGTAGCTTGTATCTTCAATAGAACTGCTAATGACCATGTGAGCTCAGAGGTACACCCTTGATTGACTGCTCTTAACTTTCTTAAGTAGTCTTAATGCATAACTTTTTCTTAATTAAGCTCTGGACAGATGCTTTTATTCAACAAGGGGTTTCAGGATGCTGTCGTGTGCAGCTCCTGGGATGATTAGCTTGCAGGAGAACATTGCTAGACCATTCTGCTTTACAGCTCATCACTATTAGCTCTCATTAAGAGTCTAGCCTGCACAGAGAACAAGAAAGGTTTTCTTATCCTCATTATTTTCCAAACCACTAGTTCCCTGGCAAGAATATTTGTAAATCCAAGTTGTTCTTCACAACAGCTAGATGAAAATGTGATCTAAAGCTATTGCCACATAAAACAAAAAACAGATTCAGGCATAATGGTCATGTGTTTACATAAAATGTGGAAAATATTAGAAATTGTGTATTTATAGCTTGGAAGATAGCCTTTAGGTCAATAGTATTTATGTACCCAAACACAGAGGTTACTACCAATTTAATTCAAATGTATGTTATTTCTTTGCCACTTTCTTAGTCTTTAAAAGTTTAGAGACCATTAAAGTATAAAAATCTGTCATCAGAAACAGTAAAATGGGGAAAATAGTTTGGGAAAAAGAAAGGAAGAATAATTTACTGAAACTGTAACGTTATCTGAAAAAAGAAAAAAAAAAGCTCAATTACAAGCTAAGAATCTCTTTGAGCTGTATTTTCTGTGTTTAGAATACATGATGTAATTTGAATGTGCTGCTTTCAGACTATTAAAAGACTAAATAAGCCATACCTAACTTTACACATTTCTGTTTAATAGTAATATTGTCAAAATCTTTCTTTTTATAAGGCAGGAAGAGGCGTGAAATGCCTTACTCTACACAACATAGCACTCTGGTAGCGTGTGCTTGTAAAAGGAAAACTGTCCTTGTAAAAGGAAAGCTGGCCACGTGCAAACAGACTCAAAATGAGTAATTCACGCCCCCTCTCTGAAGTACTTCATACCGTAAATCAGGAGGCTGTCTGGTTCTATGTGTCACAAAACAAATGTCCAGACTGAGACTGAAGAGGCTAATCTGCACCCTCTAGTGACCCAAACTAGTTGAAACATTGGCAGCTACAAATTACTAAATGACTTGGGAGTGCTTCTCCCCTAGTCAAGACCTTTATCTCTCTATTACTCTTTTAGGGCAAATAGTCAAAAAGCTCTATAAACCTGAGAAAACTGGACTGTACCAGGATATATAGACGCCTCCACATCCTCCAGGTCTCTTCTGCCAGCTGCCAGCCCAGCCCTGAGCAACTCTGTGAGGCGGAAAGCAGACCCATAGCATCCATGCGGATTGCTCTGTCCTCCCTGCTACCCATTCTCGAACTTTGCACACCAGGAGCTCAGACTACGGGGGAGTGTGTGTGTGTGTGTCTGTGCTCTCCCTGCAGCTCTGTTGCCCCTCCAGGTAGGGCTGTGCCATCCCCAGCTTCTTGCAGCCCTTCAGCAGGCTCTTACAGGTTAGGCTGGGGAAGCCTTGAAAGCATGTTCCAAAAATAAAAGCAGTTATAGTAATCTGCCATGGCAAGCATGCGTGTGTATGAGATGCATTTACTGCAAGCCTAGTGATTTAATAGGATTAAATTCTGATCAGCAGAGGGAGCGTTGATCATAGTGATGAAAAGATGGGTAGAATGCATCTGGCTCAATGGCAAACTGGCTTGAGGAAGCAAGTGATAGAGTTCAATGTACATTATGAAGGAATTGTATTGGACCTTGGGCTTATGCACTATATTAGGTGAGCAATACTGTAAGAAAATCGGATAGGCTGGCATCCCCTTTTTAGGTAAGCATCTAATGCTTTCCTGTGATACTTTATTCCTTTTTCAGTGCTAGGCATGAAATGAAGTGTTCAAAATAATGTGGTCATAAAAGCAGATTTACAAACAGAAAGAAGAATTCCCAGCCCAGTAGCAAATGTACTACCATGTAATGCAGCATTTAGTAAAGATTATCACGAAATGATTTTCATGGCTGGATTCAAGTAGCAGTGAACCTGACAGGGAAAGAATCTGAGAAAGAATATCATCTGAGAAAGAATACTCCCTGTGTTGTCAAACTGCAAGGCAACTCTCCAAAAGGGACAGCTTGCAGCACACAGATGAAGTAAAGAAAACTACAGGGGGCTGGACTCTGGTGAAGTATAGTATAGGTACTCATTACTCAGGGATAAAGCAAGTGGAGAAAGTTCAAGCAGATAGCTCTGGGGAATTACCAGGGAGAATAATTAAAAATTTGGAGGAATGCTAGCATGCTGAACTAAGAAAAAGACAAAATGTGAAGATTAGGAAAAAATAAAATAGGTCAAGGGAGTAAAAAAGGCAATGAAACCTGATGACTACAAATGTGCTTTCCTGCCCTCCTGGCAGCCTTAGACTTGATAAGGAGAGACTGGCAGAAAGCAGGCGGTGCAACCGGCATATCCAACTGCAACTAGCAGACACATTTAATCAAAAACGATAATTGGAAAATGTCCCCTTCACAACTACTTTTGCCAGAGGTTTTTTGGAGGGTTGTTTGGTTGTTGTTGTGGGTTTTTTTTCCACTGTGCTGTTTTGTGTTTCTAGAACTTAATTGTTGTGGGTTTTTTGCTGGCTTTTTGTTGTTTTTTTGTTTCAATGTGGTTATTCTGGTATTTTGCATTGCTGCATTTCAGTTTTGATTTGCTGTTTTGGCAGTGTAATAGGACTTAACTTAAACCTGCAAGTTTATCATACAAAGAATTTGCAATTTTTAAATTTAGGGGAGAATCTCATCAAGAAATCAATGCATGACTTCAGGAAGTGTGAGAAGTCATACATTTAAGGAAAAGGAAAATTAAGATGTTATTTAGAAGTTGTAAACATCTTTTTATGCTATTGTATTTTATTTTTACCATATTTAATAATAAGTCTCTACACATTGTCCACTTTTTTAAGTCTTGAAGCGGAAGCAGTAAATAACAACTTCCCTGATGTTCATTATCTGATTAAAGAAATTGAGGCATGTAACAGTACAGAGGTTAAAAGACAGGGAGGATTAAAGGATGAGTGTAGCTAATTAAGGAACCAGCCCTGCAAGCAATTACATACATGGTTAGCTTTAAGTACTTCAGCATGAATGGGACTACTCGCATGCTTAAGTTAAGCACACGTGCTTGTGAACTGGAGCCTGAAGACCACATCCTGTGAGATGTTGAGAACATGCTGTAGACATCGAGGGGAAGAGGGTTGCCCCGATTCCGGTGGGAGCTGAGGATATTGTGCCATGAGAAGTTTCAGGGCAGGGGAGCACGAGCTCATTGCGAAGAGGTTCTTGATGGGGATTTCACAGTAAGGCTTCCTGGGTAAATAACAGACAGCATTTCTTTTCAGAAACATTCAAGACTTTGTTGGTGAGCATCTATTTTTAATAACCTTCACAAGATCCATACTGAAATTAAGGTTTTTTATGCTGTCAGACAGCAATATAGGATGAAAAAGACATGAGCCGAAAAGGATCCATTCCACCCGTGTAGGCTGGTACAAGAGATGGTGCCTGCAATAAGAAGTGGGTGGTGACAAGATGCAGTTTTACTTCCCAAGCTGCATTTTATGCAGCAACCTGAAGTGAGCTAACTCATTCACAGGTTCAGGTTCATGCCACGGTCACAGTACAGCCCTATACAACCGAAACCCCCTACCCAAAGGATGTATAGCAAGCGAGTCATTCTATGGATACGTTTGATCCAGGCATCATTACTTGAGTTGGTGAATTGCTACATCCCTGGGAGCTGTTAAAATATTAGAAACACTAAAAGCCACGTTTCAAATAAAAGTGCACTGAACCTACTCCAAGTATATGTAAAAACTTGTGACATGCTCTGCATTATACCCCTTCCCCTGTTAAAGGAAAATTAATTTGATTTCAGATTAACGCTAGTACCCCTTGTCTCTCCTGTAGCGATGATCTATTTTGATTCAGGAAAAGCACAGAATCATTGATCCAGTAGGATTTCTTTAGTGTGCCAGTTTAATTTTTAGAAGCATGACTATCTGTAACTTAAATGAGCAAAGGGATCAAAGGTAATTTGGTCCCATCTTCTGACAGTCACAACTACCCTTGCTAACTGGGAAAAGTATTTTTTACACTGTTTGGTTTGCTGTTTCCTGGGAAGAAGGAATGGCTTTGGATAGCTTTTCTTGAGTATCTTTTTTTTTCTTCTTCTTCTTTTCCTGGTGTGCCAAAAGGAAAGGACTTGTTTGGCATTGTGCTTTACATTGTTTGTGGTCTTTCTGTATCAATTCTAGAGAAAAAAATAGTTTTTGAAACTGATTTAGAAATTAGGCTTAGACTGTCAGCGTCATAACTGCCAAAAAGTTGAACAGACAGTAAAATGACGAAAAGTGAGAAGACAGCCTTATCTTAGGCAGAGTGTATCTGTGTCCTGTAGTTTCCTCAGCTGGAAACCATTAAAATGATTAAATTTTTTTAATTTATTTTTTCTTATTCAATTCACAGGACCTGACCTTTTTTAAACTGGGCACTGTAAAAACTTCAGTACTGGTATTTTCTCAGTTGTTGTCCTCACCAGTGAGGTTCCATTAGTAATGGCAATTGTGAGAATTCAGAAAGTGGGGCAGGGGGGGAAGCAGAAAGGCACGGAGGAGAGGAGGGATTGGTTGGGCTATCAGAGAAAATGCCCTTTGACACTGAAGCTCTTGGTTATTGTTGACTTGACTGTCTGAGTCAAGTCTCTGTAGAGACAGGAACTACAGGGAACATCCTTTCTCTTGCACTGGTTGCTGTTTCGCTCTGGGGTGCAAATTCTGGATCAGACCAGCTGGGAGACTGTAGATGCCAGCAGCAATATGTGGCTCCTTGGCTTTACATTGCTGCTCGCTGCAAAAGTCAGTCATTTCACAGAGCACCGTTCTCCTCATGTTCAGCAAGCCTTCCATACCCTGGCATGAGTAAATAGCCGCAGCCAAAGAACTCCACCCAAAAGAAAATGAGATTCTCCTGCCTTCCTCCTCAGCTCTCACGCTAGCAAGGTAATGCTGGGAATTAGTTCTTTTCTGCCTAAAGAGTGTTCATTAGCGAACCCTAGATTCTCTTCAGAATGTTCTTTTGCCCCAGCTACTTCCACGCATGTTTTGGGGGGAAAAAAACCAGTTTTCATAAAAAGCAGAATTTGTATACCTTTTCAGCAGTAACTTTTGTGCAGTAGTAAGATTTAACTTGCTAGTGTGGATGCCCATGTCAGTATGAGAAGGACCAGACTCCATCCTTTTCTTCAGTCATCTTTTCACAGTTCTTTATTCTCCGAACATCATACCCATATACCATTTTTCTGCCATTTTGAGGTAAATTTGACAGACTACTGCCAGAACTCCGGTGCCTCTGAAACCAGGACTACCCAGAGGGTTGGCAGCTTACCTACCATTCCGTGTAACAGTGTCTGTACATCCTTCCCACACCATTTACCCTCAAATTAGTCTCTGAAAGGGTCAGAGGTAGTACCTCTAAAGATAGTTCTTGCAAATCTGAGAGGCTGTCACTGCTTCCTTCAAATCTGTTGTTCACTTCATTTAGATGCCTGGGAGTGGGTGCATCCCCGAAGCTGCGAGCACCTGCGCAGCAACGTGTGCCAGCCTCACCTGGACCGGCCTCTACCGGAGCGAGCTGCCAGCAGCAGCTTTAGGCTGGGGAGCTTAGAGCAGAATTTGGCTTTCGCTCTGCCCTGGAGTCACCCCTCTGAATTTCCAATGACAGTGTCTTCTAAAGGCCCTAATTCTTCTTGAACCTTGTGTAATTCGACATCAAAGTTCATATCCAGCTGGGCTCACTATTGCTTTTTTTCCTCTTCAGATCCAAATCTGTCACTAACTGCATTTTCAAATTTTTCAAGTTCCTGGGTCTTTTGAAGTGCCACTATGCCTGTGTTCCCCACAACCTATTCCCCAACCTGCTTTGCACCGTTATCAAGGACTGAGAGATCCTTTGTCCCGAATCCTCAAAGGAATATTTCAGTTCTTTCTTCATCCATTTCTGAGACAGCTCTGTCGCTTGGCCTGCACACTTCTTAATTTACTCTTAACATTCAATGCATTTTTCTATGGGCACTTAAAATTCACTCTTAGCTTTCCTCATTTCAATCAACATTCATACAGGAATGCTTGCATGTGTGTTGAATGGTCATTTTATTAAAAACCCTTTCCTCCTTTACCATTTCAATTACCATTTTGTATCATATCATTTGCATTTGCATGGTACCTTTACCCATAAAAGACAAAAGTTTTTATTCTCTCCTAACAGATGAGGAAAATGGAATTAGAGAGATTAGAAAGATACCTTTGCAGCTCAATACAGCTATCTGGTCTCCTATTTGTGAGCTTAATTGCATTGGAGGAAAATACGGTAAGCGCAGTGGATTGACATGTAAATCATAGTGATATAAATCACAAATCTGAGTCGTGGAACCTTGATTTGAGTAACTGCTTTTAATCTTGGTTTGCATTTGCACTTTTCATTGTTATTCTAAAAATGTTTGCTCTTACTGATATTCATAATCATTCAAAATTGCAGCTGCACATAGCCTTTACTCCAGATGGATATTTCTTACTACCCACTGCTCATATATGTGTTTGTTTAAGCAGAAGATTTAACATAGATTTATTCAGATTCTATGGTAGAAACCTTAACTTCCGTTAGTCTATTAGGTAGTAGTTCATTACAACTTCAATTTTAGATGAGAGGGGTTTTTTTATTTGTATGAAGCTGTGAATGTACAATTTCAGTGAGAATATGTATAAAGAAAGATTTTGAAAACACAATGCTAGTAACCTCTTTTTTTCTTATGTATCCGATAGAATACTTTATTAAAAGGTGTATTAGCATTACATTAGTATTAGTATTATGCTTAGTGAATTGGAAGCTTGTTTCTTGTCACTGTAAGCCAGATACTAGGACTCCAAATCTGCCGTAGAGGTGTAATGAGATTTTCAAAACTGCACTGGCAATCAGGTGCCTGCTTCCAAAGAAATCAATGAATACAAGGTGACCTGTAGGTAGTCTTGAAAATCCCCAGAGGCATCTGTTTGCAAATGTTCTCAAAAACCTGTGCTGGGGACCTTCACATTTCTGAAAGTAGTTGAGTTCATCCTCTCTGGCTGTGTCTGTTTGTGGATTTTGAAATACTAAAATAGGCTGTTCTTTTCAGCTCAAAATTGATCTCATTACTATGAATTACTTACTTGAAAAAGAAGTATGTATTCTCTCTATTGCTGCTGAACTGTAGCACAAGGTCATTTGGCCAAAAGCTTTTCTGCAAGCCCTGAAAATACAACTGCAAAAGTAAACATAAGCCATCACCTGCTCCATTATAAAGATACAGAATATAAACTTAGTTAGTAGAACATTGTGCAAATAAAATGGTTGAGATAATGTGAAAATCAAAATAAATTTCAGTAATTCTGCATATAACTTGAAAAACAGCATTCTTTAAATTGTTCTTGAGTAAGGTACTTATTAATTAAACATTGTTTTGTTTAGCAGTAAAATTATACTAGGTGTAAGTCTTAGCACATGCTTGCTCCACACAAAACTTCACATTAAATTTTAAATAGTTTTAAAATGAAAAATAGTATTTTATTTTAAAAATTTTGTGTGATTCCTTTGAAAAACTGTTATTGTAATCTGTTCTTCCCTTGAGCTAGCAGTGGACCTCAGGAAAGTGTTCAGACTCTCTCAGCTCTGAACCTTAGTTTCTGTACACAGTTGCTGAAACCCTCTCAGAGTCCCCCACAGTAGTGTTCTTGCTCTTTGACTCCTCAGTCCTTTTCCATCGGGGTGGATCTGCTACAGCGTATGCACTAAGTGGACTTCTATTAGAAAATCATGAGCAAGTTTTTCAGTCCCAGATCCTTCCCCAACTAACAAAACAAACAAAAAACCAAACAACTAAAAAACGCAACAAACCAACCCAAGCTGGGTTCAGCTGCTCTCAGAAAATCCTCAGAAACCTTTCAGAGAGGATGCTCTACCATCAACAGCCACGTGTCAAAAACTCCACTTAATCTTTCCTAATGTGGAGACCAGAAAACACTTCTACCTATGAATAGTTTTTATAATGTGAAAATTGGCATGCTGTGTACAAAGAAAAGTAGACATTTCAGTTTGACGTACTAAGAATTATTATTTCCATTCTTAATGGTAATTTTAAATAATTTCCATTTTATTCTAAGGAATGACATTGCAAGAGGTTTAAGAAAGAAATGTTTCATTTTTGAATCAAAGGAAATATTTCATTATGTTTATTTATTTGGTATTTTTGTTTATTTGCTTACTTTCTGCTTTACTTGCAGCTTGCTGCAGATGTGAATACTTTTTTTGTTTTATTTCTTATTAATCCAATACCCTTTTCATTTTGATAGGTCTTCAGGCAAATCACAGTATCTGTTATTTGTACAGATCTATCTGTTAAGGCAGTAAGTGATATTCACTGCTCACCACTTTAAGGACAAATTGAGGCCCTAATCCTGTAAAGACCTACCTATTTTTATGGATAGAACTGCTTACTGAGCATAAAGTTAATGACATTAAGCTTGTTAAAGCACTAGAGATCCTAGAATGGAAAACATTAGAGATGTGCAAAGTAGTATTTTGACTTTCAAACACTTCTCCCTTTGTCTACCTTTTCATGCTGAAGCATGGGGGGGCTCATTCAAATGGAATTTAAAAAAATTAGTTAGAATCTCAGTTCAGTATGTTTTCTTTCATTTTATTCAGACTGTATTCTTGATATTAGTTGTATTTCAGTTTAAAATAATGTTTGTCTGCTTGATTCAATTCAACTTCAAATATTTTATTCTGATCCTTCATTTTAAAATACCATATAAACCGAATATGTGAAAGATGTGCAGACTTGTAGAAAATTATTACTTGCCTTAATTCAAAAGGTGCTCTGAGTAAAGCTTTTTATACGACTGGGATAATGTCCTGTTTGCTTTCCTTCCTTCCCTCTCTGTTCTATCCAGAACACGTATCTCGGAGTTACTGGCCGAACCAAAAGATACTGTGCCTTTTGCTAACCCTCTTACTGGTACCCTCTCCCACCCAAAGTGCCTGGAGCACTCTGCTGTGGGCTTCACTCAGCGTCAGGGCTTAGGTGATGCCCTTCAGTCTCCTATTTTAGTAAGTGGGGGAAAAAATCATATACCAGCTGGAAAATGGTTTACGTTCAAACAAGTGGGATAGAATGAGGGGTAGGCTTAATCTCAGTTTTGCCTCAGCTGGACTTTGAAATGGACCATACTCAAAATACATTCTAAATGATCGTGTGAGATGTTAATATCGGCATCTGCAGTTTCACCTGGGCCATACTCCTAATTTCCTTCTCCTTTCGCTCTATGTTTCATCCTCTTTGCTGTAATTCAGCTGCACTTTCTCACCATTCAGACAGGGACAGACCCTGAGACCTGCCCCTCGCCCCCATACCCTTAAAATGGCATGGTACCTGGTCGGTACAGGTTGGTAAAAAAACAGAAGAGTTGTTAACAGAATGTATTGTGCTCATGCTGGGCAAGACAGAAGTAGAAGTTAAGAGGAAAAGTTTTCCCAGGGCTAGGAGGTGTGAGAGCCATCGCAAGCCATGAGACGGGCAGCTGTAGGTCCACACCTTCACCTCTGCGCTGCCCCAGTGTCCCCGGTGCACAGCTGGTGCTGCAGGGGAGCTGTGATGCGCCTCGGGACAAAACACACAGGTTTTACCCCTGCGACAGTTCAGCTTTACCCATACGGTGAAGTTGCTGATTGCTGTTTACCAGTGAGGGTGTTCAGAGGTGAAATGGAGCTCTGGCAATGTAGGTGCTTGGCTCGCCTGGCTCTGAGGGCTTCTCTTTATGGGCTCTGCAGCGCTGCCAGGCTGCCCATGCTGGCACAGGCCCCGGTACAGATCCAAGACGTGCTGACGGAAGGAAATTTTTGGCTGGTATAGCTGCGCCACATTCCTGACTGACATGAGCAACGGCAGCATTTTAGCGCTGACGTAGCTGAGCACTCAGGAGAGATCTGCCAGCGTGGCTAAGAGAACTGGAAGTGTGAGTTTATTTTTAAATTAAGAAAATAATTGTCTATCATGACTGTTCTAGAAATCTTGAAAATCTGAAGCCAAAAGGCTCTAGAAATATAAAAGAAATGAAAAATCAAAAATTACAATTTTTTATATCTCACTATGTGCAGTTATAGAGAAACATAGGTCATGATTTATGTTTTCTTGCAACTGGAAACATTGCTGCTTGATTTGCTTGAACCCTTTCCTTGCGCGCTGAAAGCATTGCAGTCAGTGTGGTCATGGGCTGACACAATTCTCCATTCTTTGGGCAGAAGCAGGGTGTAAACAGCATATAGCAATTGCTTAAGGTTCAAACATGTTTGGTTGTTGGGGTTTTTTTATTTCTTCCTGGTACTTTAGGAAATAAAACAGTATTGGTACCTCTTTCTTAAGTACCCTTAGTATTCTTTCATCAAGCAACAATAATTTTTTTTAATTAAAAATTTGTAATATAAAAAATAGTGAGCATGTCATTGGCAGAAAGACCCAGAAAAAAATAGTCTGTGTGTAAATCCACAAAATATATCACTAGCGGCAATTCTAGTATAAGTTATCTCACACCAGAAGATTAAGAGATTTTTTTTAGGAAGTAAATATAAAAGCAACGAAGAAATTTAGACATTCAGGTCAGGCATTCATATAAGTAAATATATTCCTTAATTTATTAATGAAGATCAGAATCCTGTTAAATTGTTTATTAAACAGAACTTCAATATCTTTTTGTGTCTGTAGCTGAATGTATTTTAAAAATGTTAGAAAGCCAATGCATGAAAGATTAAAATAGCATTATTCACTAGTCTGTCACAGCAGGGTGACCAAGTCTGCTTCTATTAAAGCTGTCATTGCCATGTTACCTAAAATACTTATATTCAGAGAGTGGCATAAATGTACCCATGAAATAATTTAACATTACCAACCAAAGAAAATAAAAGTAGCAATTAATAATCTTGTGCATCAATGTTTTGCTGCAAACACCAGTCTTCTAATTTAGTACCTATTTCAAACTTACTGTTCATGGCTTTGGAAGATTTTGTATCTGTCAGATTTGCACTGGTGCAAACACAAGGTGTCTTCAAAGGAGTTAACACCATTATTCTGTTGTGTGCCCACTGCACTCTGATATAAAGGTTTTTCTGGACAGATTAAACAACGTGCTTTGTTGCTGATAAGACACTCAGAGGCAACTGTATGTTAGAATATATAAAACACTTGTAAGGCCAGCCTTGTTCGCTTGCAACAGCAACTTTTTAGCTGAAATTTTGCTAGAGAGGTTGCATATTGTGTTTCGGCAGTAAGCATTTCAGCAATTTTAAATGAGGAAAGATTGAAATATCTTTTTCTTAAACAGTCATTTTTAAAAATAGATGATATAAAATATAAATAATTAGAGCACTGAAGTATTTATACGCAATTGACACTGCAAACAGACTAAGGTCTGTATTCATAACTTTGTCTTACATCTTTTATAAAGAAACATTGCACATGGAGAATAATTTACAAGGAAAGCATTGGCTTGACAGCAATCCCTTTATGGTACTTTCCTACAGTTTATATATAAAGATATCTGTGAGTGCAGTATCAAGTGAACGCACAGTTATCTAAAGGCAGGTATCCGTGCATTCCAGTTTGTGAATCTGTGTGAGTGTGCATGTTTGTATGCAATACATGGTGTATTTTAATATCTGGTTAACTCTTCAAATTACTGCACCTTGCTAGAGTGGAGCACGGTAAATTTTGGCATTGAATAACATTATTGCATGTTCTCCAAGCAAGCAAGCAGAAAAAAAATAAATTAAAATGCTCTTAGCATGTCAATTGTACCACAAATGGCCAAAACCATTAATACTGAAGTTAAATAGGTGCTATAACCATAGGCATTCTGAGGCAAATATCTAGCCAACAGCTTCCAAAACTTTTGAATAGAAGAATCATTGTTTTTTGTAGGCCACTGTGCCTCTGTATCATCAATCCTTATGAACACATAAAAGCTGTAAATTAATAAACACACAATGTGTTTATGTAATTCACACATAAATTTATGAACGTGTTGACGCATGTGTTTTTGTACCTGGAGCACCATCTACTGGGAAGTCAGAATTAGTGAACATAGCTTTACTATATTTTTAGGATTTTTTTGTATAAAAAAAACCAAAACGGTATCATGGATAGCTATTAAATCACAGACAAAGCTTTCTTTGTAGTTAAATTTTATGCTGCTGTCAAACATAAAACGGAAACTAAACTATTGGAGTGAAATTAAAATTTTGTAGACTTCTAAAAAATATACATATCATTAAACAATACAAACAGGCATCTCTGCCCATGACAGGGAGGTTGGATTAAATGATCTCTAAGGTCCCTTCCAGCCTAGGCCATTCTATGATTCTATGATTCTATGAACTTGCATACCTCATAACAATTCTTTTACGCATACATTTTAAAAGTATTTCTAGCAATACCATGGTAGCCATACATGGGAAAAACTCTTCCTCTTCGATTTAAGATTAAAGCTTTATTCTTGACTGGTCATTTTACTATGTACAGTGAGATAATAATCCAAGGTTATGACATAATAATCTCTCTTTTTTAAGCCATAGCTAGAATGCAGTTTTGGATAAGGAAATCTTCAGAAAAGGAATTCAATGTAAGTCAAAAAATGGCAAAATCGAGTAATTGTAAAATAAAACCCTTGCAATATACCTGTAGTTCACAAAGAGTAATTATTAGGAGCTTATGTGCTAGTTAGTTTACTCTCTGCACGCTCTTTTTTTGTTGTATGGTTGTTGTTTGTTTTTTTAAAATTTCTGATTCCTATCTTACCATCCCTGTTTAAGAAGTAGGACTAAAGAGTGGAGCTGGCAGATTGTGGGGTTAGGACAGTAGAAGGTGGCAGAAGATGGACTGTAGTGAACATTGGTCAATTTATGCTCAGTTCTTGTAAGGTATTTATTGAGACTATGACAGAAACCAAAAGTTAGGATGAAGATGGAGTAGAGGGAAAAAGTTGCCTTGCAAGACCTCCAAAAAATGGTGTATGACATCATAAAGAAATGAAGGAGACAAAGAAAACAGCCGTTACACCATTTTATATTTATCTGTAAAGCTACTGCCTTTTCTTACTGTTTCCTACAAGACTGTGCCTGGGCACTAATTCCTCTCTGACATGGGGAATCATGCAGGTCAGCTTTTCTAAAATCAGCTTTTGTGGCTTGATAATAGTTACATACTCAATCTTGCTGTCTCTCAATAGCTGTGCTTGTTGCTCCCTTTAGGAACTTTTGACTTGCTTTAAAACCTTACAATTAATTAGCTTCCTGAAAGGAGTAATGTTTAGTTTAAACAGCTACAATACAGAAACTCAGCTGCCAGTCTACATTTCTGCTGCTATTTTCAACTGTGATACTGCATCAGACATCTTGAAGCATAGTTCATGATATCATTAATTTATGAAGAGTACAACACTGAATTGCTGAGTCTAAATAAAAATCTGTATGGGGTGCTACTTCATTAGTTTTTCCTTCTGAAAAGAAATCTGGAAGTTCTTTTGTGAGTAGAATTGAATTAATTGATTCAGGTAAAGGAAGCCACATGAAACATTTGACCAAATTGTAACAGGATTAAAATACCTTCCAGAAAATTTGGAATAGCTCCAGTCATTTAGGTTGGCTTGTTGTTTTCTTCTGTTTATAGTCTCAGTCATTTTGGTTTTGTGTTGGTGGGGTTTCTTGTATTTTTATAAACTTCTTATGTTGCTACTTTGAGACATACTTATCCAGGTTTTATAGAAAAGTCTTTGTGGAAATTTTGACCAGACGGAAATGCGGGGTGAGTGTATCAGTTACCTGACTTGCAAATGTCCTTGGAAGCTTAGATGTTGTTTGCAGATCCGAGCTCTATGCAAACTTCTTTGTGCTCATCTTTACCAAAGATCTTAAGACTCTTCATTACTGTTTTCTTTGTAGGAATAGGAGAAGATTCAGTTAAACGGACTGAAAAATCCAGCATTGGGGACATTGACTGGACTGATACTGCCTGTACAGCTTGGGACACAGAAATCAATGGTTCCCCTATGTGGAGGACCATCTGAAGGGAAAGTTGCTTTACTGTAACTAAGAATAAAAGGTATACGAAGACATCAGCAAGGGAAGAGTTAGCAAGAGACACAGAAATACAAAGGAAAACTCTGATAGAAAGAAAATGTCATGAAAATGAATAGATTGAGAGTAGGAGAGAAAAAGAGAAATCTGTACAATGGAAGAAAATAGGGACTGAAAAAAGTTCAAAGAAAATGCTAACTTAACCTCAGCAACTCACTCACACCGGAAGGGCAAAATGTCTCATTTAACATTTCTTAGGTTTCAGAATTCATTGTACTTTGAAAGAATACTTGATAAATTATTTAGACAGTTTCAGCTGAGATTGGAAAAATCCAAGCCTGTCAGAAGCTAGGTTAAAAAAGGTTGGTGCTGTATAAATAATTTACTTCTTTGGGGAGGAAAAAAACATACAAATGCTAGTGTCTAAAATAGAGAAGCACTAACCCTGCTGAAGCTTGGTAGCCATACAGTGAATTTAAGCCAGCGCTACAAACTGAGTGCTCTCATTTAAAATCAGAGGCTATGCCAAAGCTAAGTTATCAAAAGAAGGTCAACATTAAAGATTCCACGATTCACTGCTTTTATACAGGCACCCTTTTAACACCATAAGTACACTCCAGTTTAAAAAAAAAACGAAAAAGAAAAAGAAACTGGTAAAAGCCTCTCTTTTCAGTGATTTCTTATAGAAGCTATTTTAAGTAAAGCAAGCTTATCGTATCAGTGTTGGTTTTTTTCTTAATTCATTAATCTTATTTCTGTAAAGCAGGTACTCTCCAGCTTCATCATAACAATCCACTGTTCTTAGCAGATAGTTCCTGTTCTAGACAGAATTGCTTGACATTTCAAGGGAACTAGAGCAAAGGGTTTGTTTGTTTGTTTTTACATGGAATAATTATTACTCATTGTGTTTATTATAGCACCTCTTAAGACTAATCACTAGAGTAACAGAGTAAAGGAATGATATCTATTTTCTACTATGACTTTTATTTTAGTAAGTACAAGTGCAGAATTTGATGACAGCAATGCCCTTCTACTCCAATATAGCAGCACTGTGTAATATTCTGAGTAATGTCACTTGCATAATATCAGATGTATAGTGAGCACATAAGCTGTACTCACTGCTAGCATGGTTTTTCTGGCTGTCACGAGACAACGATCCTCCCCAAAGACATCATTCCATGAGGGGCTTTGTCCCCTATTCCTTACTGCAGTCCACAGAAAATGAGGTGATTTGGCAGCTTAGAAAAGGTAAAGCCCTAAATGCAATCCTTATTCCTTACTTCTGTCCACTACAAGTGCCCTTGGATAAATAACTAAGCAGCCTATTACTTAATTCTGTGTACAGTCAATACACTCAGTGGCAAGGGTGATGAAAGATATTCCTAGAAGTTTGACTGACATATATCAGGACCGTCTCAGATTTGTGGCTAGTAAGAGAAAATAAACGCTATAGACCTGGTAGGTGATTGATGGATTAAAGCTCTGCAGAAAGGCAGTTAGCTAGATCATAATACCTAGGAATTATTTAGTGTGTGCACATATATAAAACTGGAATTCCACTTCTATGCCTCCTACAGAGTCCAGTTAGCTCACCAGTCACAGCTAGGATATTTGCATCTCCAAGTTGCTGCCCAAAGTCTGTCTTGATACTTGTCGGTGGAATTGTTATTTGTTCCCTGTGAGGAGAAGATGTATTTAGAGTTGATTTTCAAAGTACCGCCACTGCGAGAGAGCATGCCAGGGCAGCACACTGTGTAATTTGGCTGACCTGTGGGGGGGCTTAGGGAAAGCAGAGTCATGACTTTATTAATTCCTGAGAAACTTAAAAGCATGTGGCCCACAGTGTGACAACATCTGCTGCCGACATGGCTGTGATGCAGCCTTTTGCACCCCATAACCAGAAGCATAACACCTTCTGTCTGTCTTCCGTGCCCTCAATATGTCTGGGGTTTTTTTACTAATTCATGCAATTCCTTTCTGTAATATTGATGTGAAGATGTGTGACCTAGTAGACCCAACCACCTTTCAGTTCCCAGAGACTCTAATAACGATCTTCCTTCTTCCATGTGGGGCTTTCACCAAGAGCAGCAAATCCCTGCCCCCTCAAGCCTTTGCCCACGGACTCCCCTGGGTGTTTTGGGGACTTTAGCATGGGGCAGAAACAATCATTTTTGATCCTGATGCTTGTAAGCTCTGAGACCTGTATTCAGCAAAGACACGTAACTTTCACAAGAACAAGACGTGTCTGAAACACTGGCTTTAGTTTGGTATCTTTGTACTCCATATTAAATCTTTTAATTGCAACTGCTTAATGAAGAGGGGATAATAAAGGGCTTGGCATATTTCTTTTTTTCATTTATGATGGATACTTCTACATAACTAGTGAGCAGAACATAGATATATGTTCCAGGTCGTCTAGAAGCACTATAGATGAAGAAAATTATTGCCCTTGGTTTTAGTAGCAGCAGATTGATACGGTAGGTATGACAACAGCTTGTAAAGTCAAACGGAGTTAGGGAGTAAAATTGTGAAAAAGAAAGTTTCCCTTCTGGATGTTTCAAAGTAAGGTGGCAAATCCAGTGAAGAAAATATTGTCCAAAATGGAATTCCTCCATTTCCAAAGAATAAGCTAAGTTAGTTCAAACTTACTGCAAAATGGAGTTAATATTTTGTACACTTGAATTTTTCTTTAAAAGAGTAAGCAATAAAAATCAAGCAATTTGACATTTATTGTTGTTTCTAATGAGGCTTTGTCCTCCGCTTGTCATAGATGAAGGGTTTTATCAAGGTTTCATACATTTATTTACTATTTTTTCCCAGATTTGCCAATTATGGCATAACAGACAGCACTAAATAATTGTAATAAAATCTAAAAATAAATAAATGGAGGTTGAGTTTGCTTATTAAATTTGACATCTGTCTTTGCATTCAGAATTAGCTCCCTAATCAATATTTCTGCTCTTCACATCTATCGCATCAGCTGCCAGAGGGGAAAAAGTCACTAGTGGATAAATATCACCAAGGATAAAAAAATCTATTTCTGTGTTACTCTGCCTTATATAGAATAATAGTGCCTCTGCCTTTTATTAAAGCTGATGCAAGCTGCAGAGGGGATCCCCTGGGAAGGGGATCTCTGGAGCCTCTGCAGATCCCTGCAACCCAGAGTATCCTGTTGTACTACTGGGGTACGTCTATGAGAACAATTGAGACTCAGACACTAATAGGAGATACGTGCAACTTTGGGTTAAATTATCTGGGTGAGAAGTGATATAATGACACATTTGGGGTCGGAAGTGTAATTTTCAAACTGGTACAATATATTACTTGATGTTGTTAATTGCTTGTTGGTTGGTGGTAGGAGGTAAGACACAGGAAGGAGATGGAAAGGGGCTTTGCGGTGTGTGATTGCAGCCTGTTCCGACAAGGTGGCTCTCACAGGGTGGGTGTCAGGAAGAATCAGTTTATCTAAACTGATGCAGCCCATCACTAATCTGGCACAGCACTGCCTTCCAGGCATCCCGCTGGGGGCTGCTTCCATGCCAGTGCCTGCAGATGCCAGAGACTGAAATGGAAAAATTTGCACCACAGCTACCATTGCGGTTATCGGGAGCATAATCAGGGGGGCTGGGCTGGGGGAGGAGTATTTGAGCTGCGTTTTGTTTCTATTCTTGCATGGCTGCGTAACAATTCCCGGCTTTTATTGAGTTTCTCCCGGTCTGCTCCTTGGCCGTGTAGCTACACAGGACGCATCGCCCAGGCACGCCCCGGCATTGTTGCTCGCCTGCTCTGCACGTGGAGTGCCAAAGAGCATCGTGCGGCCAAGATGCCTGGGCAATGCTCCTCTGTCCCCTGCAGTTCCCATTTGCATCTCAATGCCAGAACTGAGGCCGAGAGACAGGCTCCCTGTCATTTACACCAGAGTAATAATCGATTTCAGGCCTGAGTAAGTCCATTGAGCTCAGCTGGGTTTCTCCAGATTCACACTGATGTAACCAAGATCAGTTTGTGACCTCTGTTTAAGATGAAACGTTATTATTAAGTATTTATCCTTTTGCGTTCATGGAGAGCCACGGACACCCTACTGACAGTCTTATGCTAATAAGATAAGCGAGCAAAAGATGACCGAGGAAGGAAGAAAGACTTTTGAGTGCAAATCTTCTATAATTCCGGGACAAAGGTGAACAGTATTTAGATAGAGATGGAACTTTCAAACATGCTATATATAAACTTCCATTCCTATGATTTCAAAATGTTTTTTCTTTTCAGTTCAGAAAAATGAGTTATCCAAATATTCACTTTTCTCTTTCTCTCATTGAACTTTGTGCTTTCATGTGAACACATTCACCCTACTTCACAGCAATGCTTTGCTTTTTTATTTTGAAAAAAAATATTTGAATATTGTATTATAACTTTGAAAAAGAAATGCAGCACTTTGGTAATTATTTATTAATTTGTAGTTCTATTTTCTGTTGTAATGAATTCTTTGAAATTTGAGATAAAACCGGAATTCTAGAATTTCTTTTTGATAGAAGCATGCAGTTCCTGCCTGCTGACCAAGTCCTTTCCTTTTTGTGGCAGTACACAGGTCTGTCCTGCCCAGAATTCTTCCTCTATGTTGCATAGTTCCATCAACTGCCATCGCACGGCAGAGATCCCCGGGTATTCCCGAGAATGGTACACCACATCCACCTGGAGCTCCAAAGCATGTTTTGTTATTTCCTATGTAGAAAACAGCAGGAAGAATATCAGAAAACTCAAGTATGCTATTCAATTTGAAAAGCATGAGCATAGTAAGCACAGCTCAGCGTCAATGTAAGAGCCAACACCGTTATCCTTTCACTTGGGCAAAGAGGCAAGTCCTGCATCACATTGCTCCAGTCCCGGCTGTTGAGAATAGCTGAAAAGGGAGATGGGCAGATGAACCACGTCAAATTGCTTGTCTGCTCACCAACACACAGGCTGCCTTCCCTTTTGAAGTCCATGTATCAACTTTTCACATTTTTGTTACCTGTCCTATCGTTACTCTGTTCTGTGACAACCTCTTATATAGATCCTGGCAAATGACAAAAATGGCTAGGAAATACAATGTGAAAAATTTATGGATTATATATGCATAGCTGCACAATGAACATCTAAGAAGAAAGCACATTTCTTGGCAGAGTGAATTTTTAAAAAGTCCTACAAAGTTAAATCTAGTCCTGTGAAGTTCTGTCTTTCTGCTGTCTCTCTCTTTTCCTTCCTGTATTTTTTTTTTGTTTTACTATCATAAAGCAGTAAGGTCAACACAGCAAGCCCAGTTCTCTACGCACTGGTTACTAGCTGAGGCTATGCCTTTAGTCATGGGAGTAGGATCTGACTTACTGTATGTTTCACTGAAGACTTTTTAAGGTACCATATTTTTTCAGCTAGTAAATAAAGAGATGATCTATGGTTTTCAAGGTTTTCCTCATAGTGGTTCTTACTAGCTGCCTGAAATATAATTCAAACAGCACTTGAGAAGGATTGACTTTCTAAAATCCCCACTATCCCTGCAGAGGTGCTTTCATTCAATTTTAAACACATATTTCTGTCCCTGGTTTTGTTCCATTTTAAGGTGCTACTCATTTTAGTGCATCTTCTTTTGCAAATCCCAGATACAAAGAAATGTGGCAAGTGTACACGTCAATGCTGTTTGAAGAGAATGTATTGTAAAATTATCTCTGCATCCTTTTTAGACTATAAAAGTGCTGACAGCACTTTGATGTGGAAAGGATGAGATACAGTAATCTGAGGGGCTGCTATGAAAGGGTCGACATGCTTTAAGCTGCAACTATAGAGAGAAACACACAGAGTAATGACGGCTTCACACAATGTCTAATTTGATTCCTTCTTCGCATCACCGTGGAATCGTTAAACCGCAGCCATCTGCTAATGGGCAGGAGGCTTCTGAGCAGAGGTCACCTTTCTCCCGTATTTTTTAAAATTCACTTCACCTCAGTTATAAAACCATCCATTGTCTCCTTCCACAACATTTTGTCTTTGGCAAGTTTACTGTCACACAGAAATCAAACTGAGAAAGGGAAAAATTAGTTCTTGCTTCTGCAGTTGAAGTTACTTCTAATTTGAAGTAGAAGTTACTTCTACAGTTTAGGAAATCTGTTACAAATATCCCTAAAAAGAAGAAACAAAAGAAAGCAAACATCCACTCCCACACGCGCTCCAACTAAATAACAAATGCAAAGCTGGAATACTATAATTTCAGGCAGGAGGAACACTACATACGTGCTGGCAGATATTGCTCTACCAGCAAGGGACTTGCAGTGTGGGAGCCCATTTTGGTATTGTCGACTCCGGTTGGCGCATATTGACCTTACAGTTGTCAAGAGCAAGAAACTTCAACAGCAGCAGAACTATTTGCTATACTGGGAAATGAAATGTCCTACTCATTAGTACACCTGTTCAAGTTTTGTATTTGACTGGGCTAATGCTAAAAAGAACAAGCTTCCAAATAAAGACAAATGCTGAATTTTGAACACTAGAAAACAAATGCATCAATTTTATATCTATGAATGTTAAATAGTGAAATATTTCCTAAAGCTCAGAAATTTGTCAGATTATTAATCAGAACAATATAAATCTGCTGAATTGCAAATAATGCACTGAACATCCAGTGAAAAGGCATGCTGATTAGTGGTACCACAATTTTCCTGTGCTTCTGTCAAGCACAAAACACAGGCAATGCACTCTGAAGTGTCTGTATCTATCACGAGGCACCTGAAAACTAAGAGTACTTTTTTAATTTTCTCAGAGTAGAGTTTATTCTTCCACCCCTAAGGTATGTGCTGTGATGCAAACAGAAAAACCAGGTATGGGTGCCAAAGCAATGAAGATCCATAAAATAGCGATTAAGAGAGTAGATCTTTACTTACACTTATTCGAGAAGCCACTATAGCCCTTAAAAGACTGTTTACATAGATGCATTTGACAGATAAATTACAGCACATTTGTTATTAGTAGGGAATCTAATCAGTTGTAATTCTAATACAATAAGGAATAATTAAGTTTTTAAACTCAGTAAGATAAAGAATGGACACACTCTGCGACCAAATATGAGTTTATAATTTCTATGTATTATTTCTACTGCATTACTGTCCTGGCACAGTTCTTATCAGATCACAAGCCTTTTACACTTATTTATCAGTCTGAAATGCTCTGTAGAGTGTCCAGGCAGAGTTCAAAGTGCTAGCTGTGACCTCTAAAGCTCTTGGTGGCCTAGGACCTGGCTGGAAATCATCTGTTGTTTAAATTGAGATATACCTGAGAAAACCAGATCGCTCTGCTACGGAGAGCTATTAGCAGGCTATTTGGGGAGACCATGCCTAATATTTAAACTTCCTGCTTCTGTGGTAGATGAAGTCCTGAGCTGTTCCTGTGACAAGTTACCAAAAATTATACAAAGCAATTATTTGCTTACGTATGTTTTTTAATTTCATTTATAAATTTCAACTTACAGCCAACCCATGCAACAGGATGGAGGGAAAGACATATAACTACCCAAAATTCTGTTTGTGGTAGATGTTTTTCAGGGTTAGACAACATTATGGCACCAGGGTGGTGTAAGGAATTGTTTTTGTGGAGGAGGCAACTGTCTTGAACCAGCAGTAAGAGTTAGCAGAGCCAGGGGTCACCAGCTGAGCAGGTGGCAGGGGACCCTGCTGATGCCAGAAGGTGCCTCAGCTGGGCAGTAGAAAATCAGCTGAAGCGTGTTAGCGTGTGACTGCGGTAGCCTTGCACTTACACACTCCCAGCTCCTCAGTTTCGGTGTGAGATAGTCTGTATTGCTAAACATCACAGCATGCTGCAAAGCTCAGCCCTCAATGGCTGTGAGGACAGTGAGTTCGTCTCTTCGGTTTCATGAATTTTAATTTGTTGCTGCTGTGTATGGTGACTGCCATGTTAGCCAGATGCTCTTACCTTCCATTTAAAATTATTTTGTAATAGTTTTCATTGGTGTGGACCTCATTGACAGGAATCTTTTTCTTACTTTTTTTTCCAGTAAGATCTTTTACCTCAGGAGAAGGCCAACCATTATGGAGAAATGAAGGGCCAGGCCCACTTCTCCTGGAAGTTCTCCTGACAAACCCAATTTTTTTTTCCCTCCCTTTCTCTTCCTTTGCCACTCCCAGCAATGACCAAATCAGAGCTAAATCTTTAGTGCCCATGTGCAAACTCTTAGCATCAACTCTGATGTACTCCCTTTTACTTAACCATAAAAATTACTACTTTTCCATAGATAACTACATTAATAAACCATCAAGCAGTCAGATTAGACTGACTGTTGTTTTTTCCAGGAAGATGGGCAGTCCATATTGCCCTCTCTGTATGTGGAAGGTAATCTGCAGACAGCTTTGGATGATAATCAAATACACTTACAAAATGAGTTTGCAGACTGAAGCCATTGATTAATTTTCCACAAAACCTACCTTTTTCTTTCTTTTTTTTCTTTATGGCTCTTCTTGTGCTCCATGGTGCTAATAATACATTACATTTAATTCTACACTGGACGCAAAGATTAATTAAGGGATTTTTTTTTTCCCAAGTGGCATCATCTCCTTGTTTCAAGACCTCTTTTTCTCTCCCTTCTCCCTCATGCTCTCTCTGAATGTAAAGGCTCACTGACAGAGAAACTGATTTTTTCATTTCCAAATTTTGCTTTGAAAATAACCTCCTTTGAGGATGATGAATTTACTAGATGCTGTGATGATGATTCCTTAGTTTTTCAAGTCCTGATGCTGTCAATCAACTGTTGAGTACTACTCAAAAAAGTAGTGATGACTCTTAATATTTAAAATTGCTAAAAAGTTGTACCACTTCAAGTTATTATAAAAATCTACCTCTATGAGTTTTAGAGGCTATTCATTATTATTTTCATGTGTATTTCTTATATTTTAGGAAAAATGCCTAATAGGCTTGTTATTTGTATTTTTATGACTCTGCTGTAGCTAAAGCTGTTTCTTGATTACTTTTGCTTTGTTCCTCTTCACTTGTGCCATCTTTCTTCTCTGCTTATGCACACACAAGCAAACAAACAAACAGTGCTTCCTGCAGCCTCCTGGACCGCTGCCAGCTGTCCTGATGTCAACCAGCAAAGGACAAAAGCAGCTCAGCAATGAAGAAACTTGCCAAAAAGCGATGCTCTGTGGCCACAGCAGACAACACATACTCCCTTCCTTCAGGATGCCAGCAGAGATGTCTTCAGCAGGTAGAGGTCTCCATACTGGAAACATTAGAAGAATTCAACCGTTTAGTTACTTTTTATTACGGGGCATAAAATAAGAAAACCTCAAATAATCTGCCTTTTGACTGTACTTCAACATCTCTGGTTGCAGCGCTTGGCAGAATTTTTGTGTTTAGAAATTAATATACTGGTGAACAGCTGACTTTATTTTCTTAAACTGCCCTTTCCTAAATAAAATCTCCTGGGTGCACTGTTTCATTACAAAAAGAAGAGAGAGAAGCTGAGAAAAAAAAGAGATGCTTTGGTTGTCAGAATTTAATTTCCCAAAATTATACACAATGATAGATACAGAGGATGATGCATAAGTGACAGAAGCATTTTCAGTAAATTCTAGAGCTATGAAAACTCCTCAGTGTCAAAAATTAATAACTGCATTCAAGGTAATTCATATCTGGAGCTGGGAAGCAGTGGAACAATGTATTAGGGAACTTACAAAAGGATTTCAGGAAGTAACAGCTCATTATAGCTATAGGTCAGATGTGGGGAAAAAAATCCATATTGTTGCTAACAATTGGTATGGTAGAAAATAACAACAGCTATTTTGATTAGGTAGGGAAAAAACAGGAACACATTCTAATTCCTAGAGCATCTGTGCCTGAAAGAAGAAATTCTAAAAAGAATTGATTAACAAGGCACTCTTTATACTATTAATTCTTATACAATCAAATTACTTATGATCCAACGCTTAAAAAAACCTCAGTAAAACCCCAAACACTCCAGCGCTTACTAATGCATACTGGCAGGAGCATGCACCAAAAAAGAAAATCAAATCAGGTTTTCAGGAAACATTCATGTCAAAACCAGACTACCTTCAAATCTTAAGATTATATGAAATGAATTTTTTTAAATTACATCTATAAAGTAAACTCAGTTTAAAGCTGAGTCATAGTAGATCTCCAGGACACCTTATCCAATTAAGAGTTAAGGAACATGTTTTTGTAAGTCTTAGTAATATTATTCTGTTTGACCTGTGCTCTTTTTTAGAACTACTGAATCTGAAGTATACTGAATGGGGTGAGTATTTGCACTTATTTTCAGCTCTGTTAATAGAGGAGTCTGCCCGTCCTTGTTTTAACCTACTTTCTCTGCTGAAGCCATTTTGTCTCATAAGCCCCATGGAGATTTGAGACGCAAAGCCAGTTTATTTCTACAGTGGTCCCACTTTGTTCAGAAATACTGCCAAAGGCTTTTTTGGAAACCCTTCTCACAGGAAATAGGAACATTTGGTACTTTGCAAAGACTGTAAGGACTCAACCCAAAATAGAATATACAGTTAGCTATCAACCGTTAATTCGATGAGTATACTCCCTCCCTTCAAATTTAATATCTGAGGAGAAAGCATATTAAAAATCAGAAAAAAAAAACAGTATTCATCAAGTGTTAAAATATGGTGTGACTCTAAGTATTGATATAAATATCAATACTTGGTCAAGTGCTTGACAGTTGTTATATATGACATTTGCTAATATGGAACTTACCACATATTCTGTAGTGAAATGTTAAAGAATATTACTGCTTTTATGTATACTGTCATGCTGCATTTTATGCCTGAAAATGTAGAAATCTTTTCACCATGATCAAAAAGGATAGAACATTCACAACTGCCTATTTTGAAAAAAAAAAAAAATCTCATTTTTTTACAAATCTGTAAAAAACTGAAGCATGTGTTGGTATTCTGGAATGCCTGTTAAGTGAGACGCAGGGGTGACCGACAGATAGTGCCCCCTGTATCCAGACAGGTTCTTTGTGAGCACTCCTCCTGGTTGTTTTCTGCTTTCAAAAGAGAAGCCTCCTTACTTTATGTGATCCCCCCCAGCCAGGATGAAATCTATCTGTGCAGAAGGACTCCTGGGAAGCAGATAGTTTTTGTCAATATTCAGCCACAGTCACGATATCCCCAGAAGTTTCATGAAGTTGAGACTTTACCAGTAATACGACAGCAAAGAAGTATATCCCTACCAGCAGCTGAATTTCCTACCCTGGGTAGCTGAGAGGAACTGTGCGTGGCCACAGCGTTGCAGGGAAGAGGCAGTGCTTGGGGTTAGAATTTATCCTTGCAAGGGAAAATAAGAAATCTCTTGCTTGAGTGCAGTGACATTCTGCCCTTCAGAAGATCCCACCCATGTCATCATACAGTCTGTTTCTATTTAGAGCACACAGCAAAACTGTACTGGTATTCCTATTCACAGTCTTTTATTTGTTATTTATAGAAGGTCATCAAAACAATAACACAATTAGGTTGGCATTACTCTATTAGCTGTGCCCTGGTGCTTGCAGATCTTCTGATGTGCAGATCAGAATGATAACTAAACCATCAAATAACAATAAAGTATTCTGAATCCTAAAGTTGCCATAGCAGAGCCCTTTGGAGAAATACGGCCATATGACACAGAAAAAACAGTGCCCTTTTTTAGCACAAGCAGCACTGAGAGACAAATCACATCACACAGAGTCAGAGTTAATTAAGTCAGGCGCCTACTGTTTGCCTATAGTTTGCAATAGCTATTAATTTGAAGGTCTGCTAGAGCACTAAGATAATTAACAAATGTACCATTTTATGACATGATGAACTCATTTCTAAAGGGTCTCATTATGGTTATCGTCTGGATAACATTGGTCTCAGTAAAATTTTAGAAAAATATCATGGAATCATAGAATCATAGAATGGCCTTGGCTGGAAGGGAACTCAGAGATCCATAGTGATTTAAAGGGAAAAGAGTGTTAACAGATCTATCTCTAGGTAAAGTGGAAAAAGGCCAAGAGATCTTACCATTGAATATGCAGTGTGCAAAGCAACATCACAACTGATAGTGTAACAGTTAGACTTGATCTTCAAGATCTTTTGCAACCTAGATGTTTCTATAATAAAGCTATCAAAGGAGTGTCAATATTTTCCTATTTGTTTTTGTTATGATGAACAGATAATTTTGCCAATTTCTGTGAAACTGTTTTTTAAATATATACATTTTAAAATGTGACAGAAACTTTGTATTTCTTCCTAAAATCATATAGAGTTACACATATGCTGTCACTGTCACTCCAAAGTCATTGGTTTTATCTAGTTAGTGCATCTCTGTTGATTGAGTAAAGTATCTTCTTTTCTAGATTGAAGTGCTAACTCCTCCATTACACACTACCAGAAGCTTCAACTAGAAAAAAAAAAATAAAGAAAGATAGTCTGCTGGGAACAGTTGCTATGATATGAACTACAATAAAAAAGATTAAAATGAGAGACAGGAGACAGGATTAAGGTTCTATTAGGATTTAAACCAACTACAGTCACAAGTCAGGGAAGATCCTTGGATCACTTTCACCCTGAATACAAATGTTGATCTCACATATTGAACAGCCACTCTTTTATATAACTAAAATATATTACTTCTAAGAAAAGAATATTGGCACCACATTTTGTACAAAGCCTAATACTTACTGCAACACTAATTGGCTGTTACAGAGGAATATTTTAATACTTAAGTTTAGAATTTGTTACTTGTCTTGTTACTGTACTCTCCTTCCTTTATTTTTTCTATTATGTTACTGTTCTGTATATAATAAAGTTCTCTGTGAAATAATTGAGAGGATCTTCCCAGTGTTGTTACTGTATTTAAACTCTGAAGAAAATGTTTTCAAACAACCTACTAAGTTTTTCAAGCTCGGTTGAAATGAACTTGCACAGCTGGGTATGCTGCAAGATCCAGGAGCTCTGAGGGGTGCGCAATGTCCTGCCAATATCTGGGTGTTCCGGGATGGCATCAGGACTACGAGAAGAAACTGAAGAAATTCAGAAGAAGTAAGTAATACACGGATTTTTAACATTTCATGTCCTCTAAACATAAGGCAAACTATGTACTGTCGGATCATAAAAATACAGCAGAAAAGTGGCAGAAGGAAAAAGGGACTATTTTTTTTTAAAGTGTTATGAAAGATAAACTTTGGGAGGAGCACATACTTTCCATTTCTAGCTTGGAAAAGCAAAGATGAGGAATGCTCTAGCCATCTAGTTACATTTCTAGCAGCAGGTAACAGTTGGTTCATTGGTCCTTAATACAGGAAAAAACCTAGGTGAAAATTCCAGCAGAGATGAAATATTCTTGTTTATAATTGAAGTCATATCATGTTCCCTTTCTATTTAAAGAGTATAATCTGAGTAAAACTATAGATAAAGATTTCAGCAAGGGAGGGATTACATCACATGAGCTTTACATGCTCAGCAAAGAATGTGAGCACAGTCCTCCAAACCACTACCCAGTGCATGATGCTGTGCAATCACCAGTTTAATGCAGGTAGGCCAAAAGAAAAGTAGAATCACCAAATTCTTTAGGTTGGGAAAGACCAACCAGAAGTACCAAAAATATGTTCATCCCACCCTGTCCTCTGACTCGTGGGCACAAACCCACCTTCTGGCTCTGAACGTCGTGTCCCCACGAGGGGGCTCTGCTGTCCCAGCTCTGCGGAGCAGCAGAGGAATTTTTTTCTTTGAAGGCCGGGAGATACAAAAATACTTCATTGATGCTAAAAAAAAATCACCCCAAAGGAACGATAACATAATAGAAAGGAGTTTACTTGTTAAAAAAGGATTTTAGTTGCCAAATAAGCTAAAGCTGCCAAATAATGACACAGCTCAATCCATGGTATAGCCTAAAAAATTTAGACAAACATTCTAGCTTCAGGGGGCTGTAGAGTAACACCTTGATTTGATGAACTCTGATCACTGTGGGAAAGAGCTCACGTTCCTTTGCAGTGTGTAACGAAGAAGTGAAACTAAGGACATGAAAACACCAGTTCAGACAGACCAGAGTGATCTGTACCTAGAGCACTGCCTCTGGCTTCAGTCCATACCACTAAATAGGAATGACATCAAACAAACAAACAAACAAACAAACAAACAAAAATATTAACAACATTAATGAGCAAAACCTGAGAGTAAAAAAGACCTTTTAATGCCGATCTGCATTTGCTGTGCCCTCCTTTTCTGAATAGTATGCTTAGTCTGTATGATACTTAAAGGGTAGAGGGTGCCTGAAGGGACAGGAATTGTTTGTGGTCCCAGAAGCTGGTGGGAGAACAACACTGCCATGAAATTAAAAGAAATCTTAGCATACAGACTAGGAACCTGCTTTAAACAGGAGCTGAGCAGATTTTTGACTACTCTGACAAGCAGCTGAGAGACTGTCATTAAAAATAATAGAAAACATATGTGATGTTTTCACACAGTGTAAGTTGTGTGGAAGTTCCACATATGATCACCCCTACCCACTGAGCTTGCGGGAGTAGCTTTGCTTTGATGAGGTTGCAAAACAAGCTAAGAGTCTGATGGTGCTTTCCTGGAAAAAATAAAAAATTTGTGATGGAGTGTCATGAATGTCACCCACTTGAGGCACCAAAAAGAGATATTTTGCAGTTATTATTGTAAATCCATGGTCTTCTATCATTTATCAAAATGTAATGGTGATAGGACTTGATAGCACAGGTGTTTGATCCCTCTGAAACTTTGGTATATATGTGAGGTAAGACCTTGCTTACTTTCTTCCACTCTCCCACACGTGGCTTCTTAACACCCTGTAGCCGAGACTACTGCTGCCACAAAAAAAGTGGCAGAAGGGATTGCACAGTCACGTCCCACTTGGCTAGGAACAAGTTCAGCTTTGTTGTCTCAGAGCTTCTTTGCTGGCTAGGCTCAGCTCGCTTACCTGACCTTGTAGTGAAACCACAGAGGATGCAATTTCTTGTCTCAGCTGAGGCATGGAGTAAGATCCTGCAGCTGGCACACTGTAACAGCTCTCTGGAAATACAGTTTGAGCCATTCTGCAGCATTCTAAAGGTCACACTGATTAACTTTAATTGGAATCTGTTGTGTATAAATGCCTTATTCCTAATAAAGCAGGCAAGGAAACCAATCTCCAGTACACCATCCCGCGATTAATTAATAAAGCAATATTAACTGCAGAGAATTAGCTGCCATTCTTGGAGCAGCTATAGTTGCTTCTGCAGTAGTAGCAGGTATTTTCAGTGAGCTCCCACACACAAATTTTTATTGCTTATTAGTAGAAGACTGAGAGTTGATGGAGCTACGGCTGCTTATGCCAGAAAAGGTGCCAGTCCAGGGAGCGCAGCATGTGGATGGATTTTAACTTGTATGATTTCAAGCACAATGACAAAAACTGCCATGGGAAAACAACATGACTCAAACTATGTTTCCTGTGGCTTACTAATGGAGTATTCGTGCACAACATTAAGCTGATTAATATGAATTTGTTGGACACATTATCCTTTCTCCCTTTGTGCAGGTTTCAAAGATTACAATTATGTTTGGTTTAATTGCTGTTAGTCTCAGTTGAATTGTCACTGCTTTCAGCATTTTCAGTGTGTAGGAATTTATATTTTAAATTTGCCTTATCTGAAGGCACGACTTCTCATGATGATTTAATTTTGTATGAATTGGGTGTTACTGTATTTCAAGGTCTGATGTATCGTTGTGCTCGCTTAAGAAAAGGAGAAGCATCCTGCGTTGATTACTGCTGTCCTAAATACACATAGAGCCACTTGACATTAGTCGATTCAGACATCAGATGCGATGTAATCCTGTTGGGCCATCCATAACACTGTGCTGACTTAATGAAATGAGGCATATCAAACAGCACAGATTTCCACTTAGTGTGGCTATATGGTTTCTGGTACCAGAACTAGAGTTAACTTAGCTCATTTGTCTCCACTTCACTTGCACTATGCAGTAGATATGCCCTGAGATACCTCAGAAATACATATAAACCCATATGAAAGTAATTTCCAAAGAGCTCTAGTAAGAGCACTTTCATGCAGTTCCTTCCAGTGTTTGTTCAATAATGTTCAGGAGTTGCTCTTGCTTTTATGCATTTTACTGGAACTGGGGAGTCTATTTTCAGTACAGAGTTAAACAGAGTCTTGCCATTCACTGACTGGTTCCACTGGGTGAAGGTGCTGTTACCTGGGGACCTGCTCTTTGCACATGGGGACAGCTCTGCGAGGTCACTGGGGTTACCTGCACACACATGTAGGACTGATGATTGAGTATACACTGCTTCAGGGCTTTGGTTTCAGCATGTTTGTTTCCTATGTCTTTTTGTCTTTTTTTTTTTTTCCCCCCCAGACTCCATGCCCCATTCGAAGAGGAAGAATTTATTTCAGATTGAGATAGAGTTCCTCACCATCTCTTACACTTACAGACTAGCTGCGTGGCTCCTGTGGGGTCATTAGTGTTGCTACAGTTAGATACTTCAGCCCCACAACCAGAGAGACCCGGGTGCTTCCCAGGCAATTAAGAACACTGACCAAGAAGCTTTGCCAGGCACACCAAGCAAGAGGATGCACCTGAACTCCTCCTACTCTTTAGAAGTCAGAAACCACAGTCATGGATCTACTTCAGAGTCTATACGTTTGGGATCTGGAGCCTGGTGGATTCGAAAACGCTGGTCTGAGGTGTTCAATGTGCACTGCTGCGTACTCTTTAAATCATTCACTCAGGTAATACAGGCTTTGGACATGCATGACTTTTCACCCTCACAGAATTAAAACTTACATCTCTTAAAGCCTGTAGCCGGACCACAAGACGAGAACCACTATAAAACTGAATGTATTCTCCATCTACCCTGATGAGGAATAAAATGTAAGTGTGATACACTGCAGAAAATGGGCCACAAGTTGAGCAGACCAGAGAGTAAATGAACAGAGGGGAGCTTCACTCCATAATCCAATAGAAGAAGCTTTAACTTAGGAAAGGAGAAAGTGAAAACCTCATTTCACTGCTTCTATTCAGTATTAAACTGCCCTTTCCCTTTCTTGTCCACTTTCCCTGCCCCTCCTCTGCTTTCCATGTTTAAGCAGAGAACTGAAGAGTGTAATTTATGTCAACGTGTGTTATTCAGCTGCTTTCAAAACATAAACTCGTTTCTCAGAGGCAATCAGTTGTCTCCTGGTGAAAGCACCTTGAAGCAGATAGTTTATTTCCCATCCCTGTCCTCAGGCTCCCTCTGAGGAGAAGGCTCAGCTCTCCGTGCTTGCTCTCTCCCAGGGAATTTGGCGGGACAGGCTGAGTGATGGTACGTGCGCCATCAGCCACAGGACATCCTTCTCCTGAGATGCTGCAGCCACACTGATGCCATATGCCTTTTTATTTCATGACACCTGTTTACACAGTGTGAGTCAGGAAAAAGATTACTTACACAGCAGAATGAGAAACTGCAGAGCATTCACGGGCAGGCAATGTTGTATTGGCAGTGAGTTCACAGAACATGTAGTGGAAGCATTTAACAATTCACATTGTCAGAATCTGTATAACCTTCCAGATACATGCTGGTTTCAGCCTCCTGTGTAAGCGCCACAGTTGCAAATTATTCTGAAAGCCAAAGAAATCAAATTCTGTAGCTAAAACTTAGTTATAAGGAGAAAAAAAAAATCTTATACTATTTCCGATCAGTATTACTTAATATATTGTATCCCTGTCTTGATTTTCTTCAGGGATTTCTTTCTTTACTGATTATTTTTCTTGGCGTTGCAAACTAAATGAGAGTGTTGACTTCTAGGACTTTGTAAGTAAAAATAGCTATTATCTCTGGATTGCAGAATATTTATATCAGGCATGATGCACAGTTTTATGATAGCACAGAACAGATTGTTCATGCTTCAAGTGCTGGAGAGCAAAGCCTGGTACCTTAATTTAAACCAAAGAGGTTTTGAGTTAAAATACTGCATAATGTACTCAGTGGTCTAGTCATGGGTTGATGCTTAATGGCACCCATGTACCTTTGCAGAATGAAATGTTGGATCTGATTTTTAACTAAATACTATGATGGCATGGAAGTTATCATGATTAAAATCTCTTCCTACATTTGCATCAAAAAATCCCAGCCTCATATTTACAAAGGTATGTTCAATGTGAGCATAAATGCTGGGGGGGAATGGTTCATTTAAATTATAGCATTTCAGAACAACCGGTTACGTGATAAAATCTCCTAATGTCACTGGTAATCATCTGCATGACAGAACCTAGTGGTAGAATCGAGCCCTATTTAAAAGCAAAGCATAATTATGCTAACATCTGCAAGCTATATAACTGAGCCTATCCGTAACCCTTAGAAAATATGCAAGTCAAACATTAAAAAAAAATAAATCCAGAAGCAATTAAGCAATAAGGCCCCAGTCAAAGTTATCACACTAAGTCCATGCTGTTTACAAGATCACAGCTATTAGATCCCCAGCTCTGCAAGCTCGACAGCCCCACGCCTTACTTCAAGCAAGAACTGGATACAGAGGATGTTGTAGCCCTGATTTCGCAAAGCAATCCACAGGGCGCAATGAGGAGGTGGTTTGCATCACTGGGATTTAAAACCATTTTGTTTCAGTACAAGTAGCCTCATCCCAAGAGAATTCTTGCAAAATAAATACTGTATTTCCATATTTATGTGACTGAAAAAAATGTGAAGTGTTAAACATGTAAGTACAACTAAATTTTTAATACTTCCGTCTAACGCTGAATACACATGTATTTAAGCAATGACAAATCTCTCAGAGAATGTACAAATTAAAATTTCCTTGTTATTAAGAGTAACAGATATCTCCATCCTTTCAGTAACTACTTATTTTTAATCAACAACTTAATCCTCCAAAAGCAGAAGCCTTGCATCATTCCCACAATGCGAACTGACTCACACGGGCATACATCAAGCACTGATAGAAGAATGAGACTGCTGAATAATAAAGGAAGCAAATCAGTGTCCTGAAAGGTCATTTAAAAAAAGGCTGCTATTCCAGCAATTGCATGTAAGTGTGAGATGCTGTGAACAAGAAGAAAATTCTAGGGTTCCTGACAGTAAATAATTTTTAGAAAGTAGAAAGAAGATACTGAGAACGATGCTTAGAATTTGTAGCCTAACCAAAAAATATTCCAGAATAAATCAATAGAAGATTTCTAATAACTCTATTGAAGGGATTTTCCTCAAAAATAAGCATGGAATAGGACTTCTACTTTACATGAGTTTTCTTACAAAACTTTTTGTCATAAATTTGAAAATGTAGTTTGCTCTTTTTTAAAACGAAACATCTTCATTTTGCTTTCTTTAGTAAACTATTTTGATTTCACTGTTTATTCCCTACTTCGAGGTATATTGAATTAGCTGGTTTTCCGGCCCATTTCAAAAAACATTTTCCTATCATTTCAGGAAGTAATGCATCCCTACTTTTTTCGCCCATGCATACTGTTTTCCCATGCTGTGGGTTGTCTGATGAGTGAGACTGGCCAGCATCACCACACAAAGAGGAGATTAAGTCCTCATGCCCCACTTAGTTCCTCTGCACCTGAAGTGAATGGTTCAACTATCCAGTCCCTTCTTGCTTTACAAAATGGTAGAGAGGGCTTGAGTTTTGTGGGTTTAAGGACCATGGTCACTCAAAACTTATTGAGACTGGTTCACCAACCTAGAGGAACAAGGGACTGCATGGCTGCAGAACACGTGGAACATGTGGGAGGCTGCACAACCCTCAGCACAGCCAGGATTCCTCAGGGCTTAGGGGTACCCACCTGGCCACCTGGAATGCCCTGGGGACCTGAGACAATGCAAGGGCACTACTCTGCTGCAGAAGACACCTCCCTGTTGACAGCTACTTAGTTGGGGAAAAGTGAAGGAGATGCTTTCCCACTGCCATGACCGAAGGGCATGATTGTGGGTGCAGTTGTTACAGAAGCGGAAGGGGGGAACAGGCATAAAACACGCAAAATGACGTGCTTTTATCTCTTAGTCCTTGCAGGGATGCTGTAGGCAAACACCTGCCAGTCCCAGGCAATAATCTTGTGGATTGGTCTATGAATGTCACAGCCTAGCTGATTTCAGCTGTGGGAGGAACGCGGGCAGTGCGTCAGCAGATAACACCAGATCTGTTGGTGAGCTGTGAGTCAGCGTAAGGCCAGCGTACGCACCAGAATTTCCCATCAGAATTACTCTGCTGTTGACGCGTTTCTCCCTTCTGTTCAAAAGGAGGGATTTGAGAGTAGCGTTTCTGCAGCATCACTCCCACCTCGCTGCCAC
>NW_009709816.1:0-49353 GCF_000703405.1 Apaloderma vittatum | reverse complement strand
CGGCGCTCGGTACCTAGGTGGCGGGCTCCTGCATTACTAAGCATCCCGGAGTGCTGCTCCTCGCCATTCAGAGCAGATGTCCCCTGTGGTGGGACAGCTTTGCGGTCGGTCCCTTTGGAGGGTGGTTAACCTCCATTAGTGGTTTTATGCGGGTTGTAAAATGTTTGTCTTGGTAACCGGAACAAGGTTTGGTGAACAAACAGGACGTAGTGGTAATAATGTAATAATGGCCTGGGAAGTGTTTAGTCCAGGTCAAGTAGAGCACACATGTTCAGTGGAAACCTGTGTAAACTGGGTAAAGAAACCGCAGTGCTGAAGTTTGCTGGCGACTTTGAGAAAAAGACCTGCACTGTACAAGCACTAGGACTCTGCTTCTCTTGATGACTCTCCAAGAGCATCAGTTCTTCTGTCAGCTGCCTGCCTCAGAAGTGTGGTCAATTAGATTAAACTTACTAATTTTTAACAGTAGTGTTGTAGTCAGCATGACTGTCTCTAAAAGAATGAGAAATCATAGAATCATAGAATTGTCAGGACTGGAAGGGACCTTAAAGATCGTCTAGTTCCAACCTCCCCACCATGGGCAGGGGCATCCCCCACTAGATCAGGCTGCTCAGAGCCCCATCCAGCCTGGCCTTAAAAACTGCCAGGGGTGGGGCTTCCACCCCCTCTCTGGGCAACCTGTGCCAGTGTCTCACCACCCTCATGGGGAAGAACTTCTTCCTAACGTCCAGTCTGAACCGATCCATCTCTAGCTTCAGTCCATTCCCTCTAGTCCTGTCACTGCCTGACATCCTAAAAAGCCCCTCCCCAGCTTTCTTGTGGCCCCCTTGAGATACTGGAAGGCCACAACAAGGTGTCCTCGGAGCCTTCTTTTCTGCAGACTGAACAACCCCAGCTCTCTCTGTCTTCATAGGAGAGGTGCTCCAGCCCTCTGATCATCCTCATGGCCCTTCTCTGGACACACTTCAGCACATCCGTATCCTTCTTGTAGTAGGGGCTCTAGAAGTGGACGCAGCACTCCAGGTGGGGTCTCACAAGAGTGGAGTAGAGGGGGAGAATCCCCTCCCTTGATCTGCTGGCCACGCACCTCTGGGTGCAGCCCAGGATACGACTGAATGGCCTCTCAGGTCAGACCAGCGGCTCATCTTGATGAGAGCTGCCGAGTTTCCTTCAAGGATGGTGTCTCATGCACCAAGGACAGGCGGGAAGATACATAGAAACAAACCCTGCTTCATCTACA
The DNA here is from genome assembly GCF_000703405.1 of Apaloderma vittatum. Lineage (NCBI taxonomy): Eukaryota > Metazoa > Chordata > Aves > Trogoniformes > Trogonidae > Apaloderma > Apaloderma vittatum. Next base: position 48,113 of record NW_009709816.1, on the reverse strand, counting down.
TGCACAAGGTGCAGAAGCCCAAGCACTGCTGAGGCTGAAGCATCATAAATACTCCTGCAACTGACATGTTTGAGCTTCATGCTGCAAGAACATTGCATCTGGCTCAGTAATGAAAGTGCTAGACTATCAGTTCACAGAAGATCCAATCCCGTTGATCTGGAATCACAGAAGAACATTTGCTGCTGCCCAAGAAGCAGCAAAACACAATGTAAAGAAGGAGGGTGTTTGGGCTGTTACCAAACATACCCACTCTAAATGCTGGAGATTCTTTTTTAATTCAGATGGAAAACTATCTGGCTGATTCTCTCTTAAAAAAAAAAAAAAAGCTATAGGAGATATTTAAGGCCATTCAAAATATAAGGTCAGATAGTGATCAAAGAAACAAGAGAGAACCCGGACAAGTAATCCCTGTGAATCAACGACTCCTAAACCCCTCAACGGCTGGATGAACGACTAAGCCATTTGTCCCTGTTGCAAAATCCACTGAAACCTTTTCAAGGGAGGAAACTCTCTGGAATCCATGCAAAGGAAGGAGAGCTACTACAATAAAGAGGTTTTAGGACTTGCTGGGCGGCGCCTCGGGGCAGAGGGGAAGGGATGTTTGAATTGGTCGAGAGAATTTGACAATTTACAAGACTAGTCTGGTGTGTTTTGAGTAAAAATCACGGACGTGGAAAGGGAGGGATCAAGGTGGATCAGACACAAATGAGCATAGGAAAACGGTGAGCAGAGAGGGATAGACTGAGATGGTCAAATGCAATCAGTATGTTTGTCTGAACAAGTCTTGCACCTGATCACCACAGTGTGCACTGTGTTTGTAATAATTTTTTTGAATTAATTCCTCTGTGGTTGTGCTCTCTGCTGTGTGCATGTGTATGTGATCCAATAACAACTTAGGTTTGTCTGGCTAGCAAGTAGGATGAAAAAGGTTTTGGAGGGGCAAAATCCCAAGAGACCTCCAAAGGCACATTTCTCTGGACCAGGATCAAGCTACTGACTTTGCCTGTCTTTACAGGGGTGTCTTTGAAGTGCTGTCTCCCATCAGTGTGATCTTTCAGTCCATCAGGTTGAGCTGCCCTTAATACTTTCCAAGGAGAGCAGGTGTACCTGCCACTATCTGTAGTCTATTCCCCTTGTTCTGCTCTCACATCCAAGCATGACGGTAGGGTGGTGGAAGATATATCACAACCTATTCCCTTTGGTATAGCCTGTTTTTCCATGAGTGTGTCTATGAGCTTTTTGAACCAGTGGATACTTTTGGCTCCTGTAGCTCCTGTAGGAGTAGGTCCCTATAAGTGTAAAGTACCTTTTTTGTTTTAAATTGACTACCAACTCGTTTTATCATGTGGCCCTGGTCTGCCATGGAAAGATTTGCTGAAGAACAGTTTTCCATTCACTTTATCCAGCACCGTCATTATCTTTTGTAAATCTCAATCCCTTGTCTGCTCATCAAATGGTGGAATCCCAGCCTTTTTCTCATCTTCTGCTTAAGAACTTGTTCCATCCCACTGGGGCTCATGCTACAGATTGTGAGGCTTATAGGTTCTGACTGGAAACCTGTCAAGCACTATGCATAAATATGTCAAGATTCGTTTCATAGGTATCATCACTTCCTCACATTTTAGGTGCAGAACTTCCCAGCTTCTCAGCAAGAAACAAATTTTCATGCCAATGGCCGTTGGTTTTTTATTTTTTCCGTCCCAACCCATTTTAGCAAAGGAGTTTTGCAAGACAAACGACGGAGCAGGCCACGGAGCGCTGGTGACACTCAGTGGCCTTGCAGGGAAAGTACACCAAGTTAACTTTTTTTTTCCAATTTTATCAGGAAGACAGTGGTAGCGAATGAACCACATACACAGGTGAGTAAACAGCGTCGCTTAACATAAGGATGAGTCTGCACACTGTCATACAAATTCATGTAGTACAAGCACATAAATGGACATTTAGCCTACAAATCTGCACTTACCTTCTTTCCCTTTCCCACACACATTTACTCACTTCGGTCTGGAAATGAGACCATCACCTTCAGGTACCTCAGACGGAAAACGTTTCTCTTGTGGTGGGGAAGACTGGAGTTTTTTCGCACACTGTCAGGAAACGTGGCAGCTTATAACATATTCAGCTCTAGCCACCAAGAGCTAATCCTTAAATCTATACCATGGAGGTGCAAGGGGAGCCAGAAAACTGATTCAGACTGACCTCCAAGCCTGAGATGTCTTCCTGCTCAGGGAGGAGGCTGACATTATTCGCAGTTTACTGTGACATAGAAGTAGGATAGTTACTGGCATGTACTTCTTCCAGGCTGCCCACATCTTTGCTTTTGGTATTCACACCTTCCCACACACAGACACCAGCACGTCCACAGCCTCACCACATCACTGGATCTCTCTAACAACCTCCTACTAGCTCTGGCCAGTCTGACTGATCACCATCCCTGGAAGGAAGAAGCTGGAGAGATGATCATAGCAAGCCCAGGGTATAATTGCCATTCTGTCCTGTCTCTGAGCAAAAGCTCATCTGACTCTGCTGTTTTCTAAGTCTTCCTCTGACCTTTCCAGCCCTGCATTTCAGACAGGTCTTTATACACCACCACCTCGCCCATATCCCTGCCTTACGTATTATTTCTTTCATGACTGATCCTAGTGTGTATCAGCACTTCCTACTATTATAAGGCTTCTCCAAGTCTGCAAATTGAGAAACTAGAAGGGCTGCAACCACGTGCCTCCTTATCTTTGTTTCCCATCCCTCAAAACTCAGATCAATGCATGGCAAACCGCCGTTCTGCTCCCTGCAGGGAATGGGAAGCGGAACACATAAAGGGAAGATCAGAATGCTTTGCCTACATGTGAGGAGCTGGCACCAGGGGTCAGTTTCCTGCAGTACCCCGAAGGCATCCTTCTCACCACAGACACCACCTTTAAGATGTGAACTGCATATGAAAGGAAAACGAGGGCAATGAGCAAAAGCTGATCCGTATCAGTCTACTTCCAAATGTTGCTGGCCTGGACATCAAAACAGTATCAGCTACATTGCTTATCAACCTAAGACAGAGAATGTGGGAATAAGCCCACTGTGTGGCAAACTGTGTAACACAAGAAGTCACTAGTTTTACACTTTTCTCAGAAAAGAAGCCTCTTTGAATGACAAAGGTAAGCCACATTCCAGGGACTCTTCTCTTAAATTGAAACAAACCAAGTTAACAAAACAAAGTGTGCTTTAAAAATTACTTATTCATCTTCCATGTGTTGGATATAACTGTAGGTTGGTACAAACACCTTGGGCTAGCTATTTGAGCTTTTCTTCATTGATCCTGGGCTTGCTGACTTCATAGCCTTACTTCATAGCCTTACTTCATGTGTATGGCATGACTCCTGGTAACTTCTCTCTTGGTAATCAGCTCTATAAAACTAGTACCCATTTCTTCTTATTATTCCACCTTTTATGTGTGCTACCTTGCTAATGGCACTGCATATCCTGATGAGCCACCTGCATACCTTCTACTGTCCCGTTGCAGGTGTTACATCCTGAAATTCCTCAGATTGTTATCTGTTTTAAGTAGTGCCACTGGTAAGGATTAGCCATCTGGGTTAATGTTTTACCCGGATGGGACTGGGCGCTGCCAGAGTTTAAACAAGCACAGTGACTGAGGCTGTCAAATGACCTATCCAGAAGGCCTGGGCATGGGTAGTTGAAATGGGAAAACTGAACTCACTTTTATGGGAAGTGGTCATGTAAGTCAGACTCTAAGACAAGCAGATCATAGAATCATAGAATGTTAGGGGTTGGAAGGGACCTCTAGAGATCATCTAGTCCAACCCTCTGCCAGAGCAGGATCCCCTGGGGCAGCCACACAGGAACGCATCCAGGTGGGTTTTTAAAGTCTCCAGAGAAGGAGACTCCACACCCTCTCTGGGCAGCCTGTGCCAGGGCTCTGTCACCCTCACAGTAAAGAAGTTTCTCCTCATGTTGAGGTGGAACTTCCTATGTCCTAACTTAAACCCATTGTTTCTTGTTCTATTACTGGGCACCACTGAGAAGAGGTTGTCTCCTTTCCCTTGACACCCACCCCTCAGATATTTATACACATTAATAAGGTCTCCTCTCAGCCGTCTCCTTTCAGGGTTAAACAGCCCCAGTTCTCTCAGTCTCTCGTCATAGGAGAGATGTTCAAGTCCCTTAATCATCCTCGTAGCTCTCTGTTGGACTCTCTCCAGTAAGTCCCTGTCTCTCTTGAATCGGGGAGCCCAAAACTGGCCACATGATTCCAGGTGTGGTCTCACCAGGGCAGAGTAGAGGGGGAGGAGAACCTCCCTAGGCCTGCTGGACACACTTTTCTTAATGCACCCCAGGATCCCATTGGCCCTCTTGGCCACAGAATGATGATCTTCAAAGAGAATAGGAAGGGCCCATTACAGTCACTCTTCATTTTTTTCCAAAAAGAAGAGGGAAGGAAGGGAAATGATACCACAAATCACACCTATAGAGACAGTAGTTTCTGATTTACAGAAAAAGATGAATATTGAGTAGTACACAATGTAAAAGATAATGGTAAAAAAGGTGTAGCTAGGAATGAACTTTCAGTTCAGTGTGGGATGCCTGAGTACATAAACAAAGCAAACAAAAAAAGGGGACATGCAGCAGTCATCTACACAAATGTTAGCCTACTCTATATCCATAGTATATGTATGTGATCCTCATCTGCTAGCTTTCTGAGGTTGTCTTAGCTAGCTGCTTAACCTCATTCTGCTAGACGGTATACAGAGGAAGATGTGAGGACATCAATACCCATTTGCCAAGTCATCAGGAAGATGAAACTCCTATAATCTCAGGAAAGTCTGGACAGTTCACTACAAAGTAGCATGTACTAATGTTTTCTGTTTGCATTAAACTTCTACAGTAGCTTTAGCTTTGCATGTCCTGCATGCACACAGAGTCCATCACTATCACATACTGCCTCTTCTTTTTATGAAAGGTAACTGGATCACTAAAAGAATATCACAAATATTTGTTTCCAAAAAAGGAAGGACATGCTGTGAAAAACAGCCCCACAAACACATCCAGATCTGACACTTCTTTTGTGTGGCTTGGCAGACTTGCTTTTAAAGTGGTAGGCATTGAAAGAAAATCCTGGAGCCCTTCATGTAATGGAATCTGAAAATGAGATCTGAAAACGAGATCCGCAGGATCATGCCCTTCTTGAGTTTCTAAAATACTCCTGCTTGATGTAAGAAATGGAAACAAACAGGAGACCACACAGCATGTAACTACAGACCAGTCAGCCTCACCTCCATCCCTGGAAAGGTGAAGGAACAACTTATCCTCAGTGCCGTCTCTGGGTATTGTTGATTAAGTACCAAGGACTGCTCTCTCAAAGGTGTGGATTTTCCTTAGTACGTTGTAGATATAAGGAAACAAAATGATGACACAAAACTGGGAGGAGTGGCTGACACACTAGAAGGCTGTGCTGCCATTCAGTGAGACCTGGACAGGCTGGAGAGGTGGGCGGGGAGAAATTTTGTGAAACATAACAAGGGCAAGTGTAGAGTCTTGCACCTGTGAAAAAACCACCCCAAGTACCAGTATAGGTTGGGGACTGACCTGTTGGAGAGCAACGCAGATGGAAGGCACCTGGAAGTCCTGGTGGGCAGCAGGATGCCCATGGGCCAGCAATGTGCCCTCGTGGCCAAGAAGGCCAATGGCATCCTGGGGTGGATTAGAAGGGGAGTAGCTAGTAGCTCAAGAGAGGTCCTCCTGCCCCTCTACTCTGCCCTGGTGAGGCCGCATCTGGAATATTGAGTCCAGTTCTGGGCCCCTCAGCTCAAGAGAGACAGGGAACTGCTTGAGAGAGTCCAGTGCAGAGCCACAGAGATGATGAAGGAAGGAAAGGCTGAAGGAGCTGGGTCTCTTCAGCTTGAAGAACTGTAAAGTAGTTCTCCCTTAGCCTTCCCTTGCCTGTTCCTGCTCCTCAGCTGTGACAGAAAGATGATTCACAGGGCCATGTAGTGAACCAGATCAGGCTTAAAAATGCTTTTTCTTTTTTTTTTTTTTTTTTAATTGGAGTTTGGTTGCAGACAAACTGTTGTGTTAACTCAGTTGTGTTAACTCGATTGAGAAGATAGCCCAGAGGTGGGACTCAGGGAGGAAAACAAGAATTAGGCCACTATGGTGACTAAAAGCAAAATGTGTAACCATGACCTAAGGAATGTTTCTCTCTTTTTCAGGCACTAAAATATGTGCAGAATTCATCAACTGTCAAGTCACTGCCTTCTTCCCGGCTTCTGCATACTTTATTTCATTTGATCCCAAACTAGTGTGTATCAGGCCAGGTTTCACATAGAAGCTTAGGGCATAGATCAAAGGAAATAGGGTACATCCAGCACCACAGGGAAGAGGAGAACCAGAGCAATGAAATTTTCTTTATGGAAGCAGAAAATTCAGATTACTGGTTGTAGAGGCACGGCATTCTAGTAAGAATCCTTCTTTGAGACATCTGTGGAAAGAAAGAGCAAGAAAAGGCAAAGTGAATTTTTAGAATCTATCTAAGGACTAAGAGATCTTGGAGGATGAGTTCCAACATGTTTTTGTCATTGGCATAGGCATTTGCAGCAGCATTCAGATTTGGGATGGTGCAAGGACTGCACATGTGAGGAGTGTATGGAAATAATAGAAATATGTCCTTTTAACATTCCATGGTATGCTCAAGCCTTGATCTGCACTGAGATTATACCTGAACTGGAAACTGCTCAGACTAGTGTAGTAAATCTCAATTTAATCTGCAGGGCAAGAAGGCTCTGCAGCACGATAGAAATAAATGCAGAGCAGAGGTGGGCTGCTTTGCTTGCTTACCACTAGTCCTCGCCTCTGTTTCAACTGTTCCCACCTTGGAAGCTTCTTAACACTAACCTGAAGTGCAAGGGAAAATGTATTCTCTTGCTGTGCGGTCATCTGCAGAAACAAAAGGGAAAGAGTAGTAAGATGCAGAAGTGCATGGTGTAGTAATGCCAAGCTTCTTTCTTTTTAACGCAGCCATCCCACTACCTTAATTTTTTACTCTTCAGACTGTGAATGCAGGAGGAGAAAAATGTCTACAGTGGGTCATACCAACACTCTGTCTTCCCAACACATCTCCCATACAGCTGTAAAAGACCTTGTTATGCACTGCGATATCTTCTAATGCAAGGACAATTTTGTAAATACAGAACATTTTAGTAATGTATCCTGATAGACTTGCTTTTTTACTGATAATTAGTATTTTCACATTGAACAACTTTTAAATTGTATGACAAAACATACAAAGCACAAAAACTTTTGTACAGGATAGAATAGCAAAGAGAGAGCATATTAGGTGACATTTTCCTCTGTAAAGGCTGGAATAAGACCTCCCTTCTTGAAATGGTGTTGAAGGGGGAACAAGAATGGAATTCAGTATGCAACATGTATGCCTGTAGTGCTGCTTTCTTAATCTCCGGGAGATCTCCTTTGGATCTCAATTTCTTTCTTTAAAAAAAAAATTTAATGTTCCATCTGCTGATTTGGCTCATACTGTGCACAGAATAATCAGAGACACTCAAAATGACTCCAAGATCTCTCTTCTGTGTGCTGACAGTTCACTTAGAGCTTTAAAGGGTAAGAAATTATTTTCCTGTTATCCTCTGAGACATAGCAGCACCCAGTGGATGTTAAGATTATTACACTATACATGAAAAGCATAAAACTAAATTCTGCCTTCTGGATCAGGGGGGCAGTATGTAACACTGATTTTAAATAAATGCCTAAGTATTTCCAAGAGATCTAAAGACCTGGAGAAGACGATAAATTGGCAGAGAAGCTTTCTTTCCACAGAGACATAGCTTGAAGCAAGAGGAAGTGAAAAACCACAGTCGTTTTGAACACATACACACCACAATATAATCATAGTGCTAGGCAGTCTCATCTCATGAACAGAAAAGCAAGTGATTCTGCTACTTGACTGTGGAAGTTTTGTACAGAGGAAACTCAAGCTGGAGGAGGTGCACTGGAATAAGGGAGATAAGACAATAAGAGGCATCAACAGCCCTGTGTCTGATTGGGAGGGTATAATTGCTGCTCTTTGCCTACATCAGTGAAATCTCACCTGGCTTATAGTAGTCGTAGACGTGCACTGTTGCTGCTTTCAGGTTCTGCACCTCAATATCTTGCTCCACCGAGATGTTAAGCTTCAGAGAAATCTTACCCAGCTGGATAGAAGAGTAGAAGTGAGTAAAAATGCCATCTCAAAGTTCATTTACCAACTTTATTCGCTCTGCATCAGAGATTTCTTCATCTTTCCAGGTTCTTCCAACCTCTTCCTTTTCTGCCAAAATTTTAGCCTGCTTGGCGAGCCTAGAGATTTGTATTTCTGATCTCGGAGAGTCTCTATGCAAAGTACTGCAGTTGCTAATACTTGAATGGGCAGCTCCCTATGGTCTTCCTCTTACCTCTTCCAAGTAGATGGTGACTTTGTCTGGTTTTATCTCTGTCTTCTTCACCACGGGTATCTCCTCCAGCTGTACAGGAAGACAAGAGATGAGCTTGGTTAGCACCAGCACATTGGCCTTCTCTGCTGTCTCAAAACAAGTTTACTGTCAGTGAACCACTGCTGACAAGGGCACTTAGCATAATCAGGGAAAGGCCTGCCTTCCCCAGCTATTGAGATTGTTGGGAGCACGCAAAGCATTCCAAAGGCTTTAGGACAAAAGGATATGGGCTCAAGTTTCACCAGGGGAGGTTTAGATTGGATATTAGGAAAAATTTCTTCACCGAAAGGGTTGTCAAGAGTTGGAATGGGCTGCCCAGGTAAGCGGTGGAGTCACCATCCTTGGAGGTATTTAAAAGATGAGGTGCTTAGGTGCATGGTTTAGGGGTGGACCTGGCATTACTAGGTTAACAGTTGGACTTGATGATCTTTTAAAGGTTGTTTCCAACCCAAACAATTCTATGATACTATGATTCTAAGATTTTTTCGGATTTGGAACAAGTGTCCTTGAGCAGCATTCCTACTTTCAATACTTGTACGAAAGGGGAAAATAGTTGGTAGGCAGCTATGATGGATCTTCCTGGCTATCTTCTGGAACACTGCAGCATGTCATTGAACAGGTCTATGGGATTCAATACCGCCTCATGAGATATCCCTAAAAATGGCACTAGCAACAGTGAAGGGTCACAGTGCGCCCCAGATGATTCTTACTAGGTGCTTTTTAGGTCCTCTCTAACCTCTTACTGCATATGTGATTCTCTCTACTGAGCATGAAACACTGTACAATCAGTTCTGCACGTGGAAAGTTGCTTTATGAAATAGCCCTCTGTATCTGCACTTTCTTAGTTTAGCTAATTTGTAACATGGTAAGTAGCTCTTGGAAGTTTGGATATTTCTGTCTGAGCTGTACCTGGAAAACAGATTTTTGTATTTTCAGGGAAAGCCCAAGGAAGATATCCTACCTCTGTCACAGAGTTCTTCACAGGAATGAACCCTGAGAGCATCTCCACCTCCACCAGTGCCATGTTACTGGTCTCACGGTCCCCTACGTAACTGAAAAAAGGCAGCAGGGAAACACATTAGATGTGGAAGGCATCACAGCGTTTCTAGGAGATGCTAATGAAGACTGCCAGACTCTGGCCTGCTCTGCAGTGATGTGATAGCCTAGCAGCATGTCTAACTGTTGGGAGAAAGGAACAAAAAATCACCTCCATTTACTTGCTCAATACAGAGACAGATTGTATGGAAAAATGTGTTATAGTTAATCATCATGCCCTCTCCAACAGGTGGAAATGATCTTTGATATTACAGGTTGAAAACAGCAATGTTGGCATTGTTCTCTTTCAGGGTAGTAGGGCACGGAGAATATGGGCCAAAACACTCATCCTAGACAAATGCAGGCAAGTGAAATACAGACAGGGACTGGAGTTTTTGCTGTCTGGTTCCAGCAAGAAAATGCTGGTTCGGGGCACAGGCTGCCAAGTGTCCACCAAGAGGAGGAGCTCTGGCTCCTGGCAATGCTGCCATCTCGGCTGCTAGTGCTCTGGGGGCTGCTGAGCTGCTTGGTGTTTACTGGCACAGTTGCTGTCATTCCATAAGCCATGGCCAGTGCCTCACATGCTTCTCCAGGCCGTCATTCTCAGTTCACCATCTCATTGGGATCTACTGAGAGGTCCCTATATTTTTGTCTCCACAGGCAGGAGTTTTTTATGGGGTTCTGATCATACCACTGGGGCTCTGACTTCTTTCCACAGCACAAGGAACCTCAAGGGTTCTCATACCTGACAGACACATGGATGTCAAGCTGTTTCCTTACACCATTACATTCTCTTGGTACCACTTCCGCATCCAGGACAAAGACGTCTTCCGTTTTTGGTGGTGGGGTGTTATAGTACACAGTGGTCTGGTGGGAGAGAAAATATCTCTGTGAAGTGCCCCAGAGCTTCCCTATGCGAGCTAAAGGACTACCCATACCTGCAGCTTGTAATGAATTGGTAACCAGTGATAAACACAGTTGGCCCCAGCTGTGCTTTCTGTTCAGACATATGCTGTAACTAGTGTGAGTCCTAGTTACCTCCTACATGTATTAACAATAAAGAATTGCTGTGTCCTTCTGTCTATAAACGGCTTGCAGATTCTTTGTGAGCATCATAAGAGATGGCTGAAAAGAAGTGAGCCAGTGAGGGAGGTTTTCACAGGAAGTGACTTGAGTTCTTCGCTGCATGAATGGCTCATAAGCAGGCCACTGTCAAAGCTGCCAGAAAAATAAAGTATATTCTCCTGATGGACTGCTCCTGAAGCAGTGATGTCAGCAACATATGTTCAGTATAGAAGCAGGTGCTCTTCTATATCTCATCAGTCCTAAATTCAGATCTACTCACATTCTGTGATTCTGTGATCTACTGATCTCTTAGCAATGACATGGTTCTGTGGCATGGGACAGCAAAGCTGAGACATTTCTGAGAAGATACCGTAGATGGCTGCAATAAAACCATATCAACAGAGTATACCTGAGCTCCTTCAAGCCTGACAAGATTCTGCCTAGAAAACCAAATCCTACTCAGAATTTGAGGCTATAATGCCTGCTTAGAGCCAAATCTCACTTGAACAGTCAGCAGCAAAACCTGACAGCTCTACTCCTTATATATACTCACCTGTACATAAACACAGCCACTGCCAGTTGCCTGTACTGTGTACGTCTCTGGGACTGCAAGAAGAGCTGTCTGATGCAGGACCAATTTGTTGTTCCTGTGCACATGGAACTCCAATGGAGAAGCCTCCTTGCTTTTCACTGTCACCTTTACATCCCTGATCGCCTGGGGAATCAGGGCTGCATACTGAGCAAGGGCCTGCAGGCCAACAACTGTGTCCTGAAGAGAGAGAAAGAGCCATGCAGCACAACATCTAGCATTCTAGGTCAGGTACTGGAGGCAGAACCGCATTCCTTATGGCCCTGATGTGCATGCTGAAACAAGCGGGGTCTGTGTCACTAATGCATAAGTAGGGTCTGTGCCACAGGCAGCAGGATGACTTCTGTAACTTGGAAAGAGAGGCTTCTTAACCCTTGGGCTAGCAGTCCCAAGCCCTGGGTTATCCCAATTACACCACACAGAAAAAGATTTTTCCCCTGCCCAAGAAGGACTCATGTATGACTGTCTGCAAAGGATAGATCTAGAGTGACATGCAGATGAGGGATGTGCACATCACTCCAGGCACAGTATCTCTCTCCTTCCCCCATGATTTTCCCCAGCTCGTTACCTGTGTGGAAGCAAATCCACCATAGGCATTTCTTGGTCCACTGAGCCAGTGCACAAGCTTACTCACTGAGGATTCATTAAATGTCAAGTTTGGTTTGGAGACGTGAGCCAGGAGGATGTAGGCTACTGTCTCAACCATAGAGGAAGAAAATTCTTCATTACTGGAATGTGGTGCCAGGAACTCTGCTGGTGGGGGGAGAAACACGTGGAAGAGAAGAACAGTAGATCCCTATGAATATCACCTTCTTTTGTCCTCGTGCCCTTCGAGGACTGGCATCTAGGACAGGCTCAATTTCTTCCTTTGAAAGCACAGAGAGATCCAGGCACCAAATCCTCAACCAGTTCCTCTAGGATGCAGTTTCCCTAGAAACTGAGTGACTCCAGATAGAGACTGTTTGTTTAAAGTACAGTCCTAGCCTTATTCAGTTCTCTGTGTGTTCAAAGCTATGTCTCCAAGCTACAGCATTTTTGCTGTTTCTGCATTTAGCTAGGATAGTTTAATAGGGCTTCCTGTGCTGAAAATCTGTAGGACTCATTTCCAGTCAGGTGTATCTGTTGTACAGGAATGGGTCACTCTTTGAGTGAGAACTGATGGCAGGCTATCGGAGGAGCAATTCTACCCAGCTTAATTTGCTGACATCCTCGCTATGCAGCGCGTAGACTGGGACAATTTAGACTACATCTGGGCTCCCACTTATGGTCCAAGCTCACAGGCACCTGAGTCTGGTTGAATGTTTTGCTGTAGTGATAGTAGGGGAATAAACAAAATTCAGCTAAGAATTTAGCTTAGTTGTGCCACTGTAGAAATTTTCTGCAATGGTACAAATGTGAAAACCTGAAATGCTTTTAAATTCAAAATCAGTTTTCAGAACAAACCTTCAGTTTTGAAATAAGAATCACAAAATCACTTGTTTGCATAAAACCAGCATAAAGAATTTAGCTCAGGTACTCTATGGACTGGTGTTACTTCATTATGTTTATCCCAGTGAAAGGTTTTTGCATGAGGGATTTGTGATTTCCAAGGTGACATAAGCAGAACATTTTTTCTTTAGAAGTGGTAGAAGGTGTCTGAGAGATGCAGCTACAAAGGAATTACAAATTAACCTTACAAAGCTCAAAAATCCTCTCTGAGATCCAACTGCAAACCTGTTAGTGAGGCTAAGAGAGTCCCAGCCACCAGGCCATGGAAGGTGTCTCTAGCCAGCAGAAGACGACCCTCTGGGGCAGAGATTTTCCAGGAGGCAAACTGGCTGCAGCTGGTGGCTGTAGTCACATCCTCAGACTCAATAGGCAGGATACAGACATATTTAAATATGTAGGACAACACCTTTCCCTCACCTATAACTCTGTGGCTCTTGCCAAGTCATTGGTTAACTATTAGAAGCAAGAGTCAAAGAAAACTGCCACTTGACCCATAGGCAGTTCATAGTACTCCATGCCCTAGAGCCTTAATAAGTTTTCCAAAGTGCTTCTTGAGTTAGAAGCATCAGATTGACTAGACATCAATGAAGATGTGCTCCAGTCACTTATTCCATATGTACTTTGTCAGAGGCAGCTCTCAGTACTTCCAAGTCACCCACTGGCTACCCTGCGAGGGCAACTGGGCAGCTTGAGTGGTTATGCAGTGAACTGCACTGAAACTGGTACTCTGAAACTGCTGCATCCTCATTCAGGACAAAAGTTCATTTTTTTCCAAGTTAAAGAGACAAAAGGAAGAACCAAACTCAGCAGCACAGCACCAAACTCAGCCCTGAGCACCGAAGGGAAAGCAGTTGAAAGGTTTGAATTCTGCAGTTAAGTGTCCTGACCAGCAGCTGAATAGACATGGTGAGGTAAGTTTCCTCTGCAAGATCTCTTGTACTATATACGATTTGCTGATGAATGATGCACCACAACTCAAGTGAGTACTTTGACCACACAAATTAAGCATGGATCACCTCTGCTGCTCTTGATTAGAAATTGTTTCCTGGGTCTGAGAAAACTAGAGAGTTTCACAGCTTCAATAAATTACCATTTCCTGACACAAAAGCCAATCTGAGAACAGTTAAATTTCCCAAACCACTGCAATGAAGTCCTACAGATATCAGGCCTTAAACATAGTCATTATGTCTATAACTCAAAATCTTCTAAAGAACAACAACCTACCAGTTTCCTTCTCTAGCATATCCAGGAGCTTCTCTGTCATCTCCATGTCCTTGCTCAGTGTGAAGACATAAGCCATCAAGGCCTTGACATAAAGGCTTGTCTTATCAAGCATTACATTCTTGAGGCAACGTAAGGCGTTATCCAGCATGGTGTCCTGAGAAAGGAATCCAAACACAGTGAATTTCCTCTGACCACTTCGCATGGTGAAAATCTATCCTCAAGCATCCCAGCTACATCCTTGATGTATTTCAGTGCTAGTGTCTCTCTCGGGGCTGTGGAACATGAAGTAGAGTGGATAAAGCATCACTCACTGTGGGTTGAAAATAAAGATGTGACTAGACATATCACTGGAACAGGAAATTGTTAATACACTGCAGAATCCAGCTGCAAGATGTGTCTCCTAATACACTGGCTCAGATCTGTTAGACATGCATGCTGTGGGTCATACCCCAGGGGGGTACAATGTTGTTTTTAGAACTGTAAGGCTGGAATACCAGCCCATCATGTCTAGAATAGCCTATGCTTGGCTTGAAGATCTCTGCTTTTATTTCAGATCTAAAGGAGAAGGGGTTGCATACCTGAAAGTTGGTCTTTTTTTTTTCTCCTTTAGCTGTATTGATCAGTTTAATGAAAACTATTGCTTTTACCTGCAAACCGTGAGCCATTTTCAGAGACCATTGTTTCCCCTGAGATCAGGTGAGAATGGCAGATGCTCTGCTTCACTGCAAATCAGATCATTTGTATTAAGAACTCCTCACCCAAGTTAAAAATTTCCTTTTGAGCTTATTGTGCGCAAAGGTAGGACATGAGAGAACTTTTCACTATCTCAAGCTGAGTACTCCCTAAAAACACAGACTTGGGGAGGAATGAAGGATGTAGGATGCTCTCAAGCCCTGCAAGAGAACAGACATGACTTACATTCTTCTCCAGATGGAGCTCCACCAGTGTAGCAGCAACATAGGCTGTTAATGAGATTGTATCATCCACACCACCCTGCAAGTCACATAGACAGGTATCAGAAAGGGACAAAACCAATCATTGCTTCCCTGTTATAGTGTAGAAACTGAAATTACCAATGGATGGCATACCCGAGAGAGTACAGTAGCATATCTCTGGGCATTCTTAGACTAAAGGAAAGTACTTGAGGTTCTCTTACTGAATATCACAGAAGCCTGGTTTTGAGGGTAGCCTCAGAGTCATAGTGTACATAAAGCCTAGGCGTGCTTTCTTATAGAAGGGTATGAAGTAAACTGTTAAGCTATTTGGTCTATTAAACGTGACACAACTGGACACTGAGAAAAGTTTCATGATGTAGGATTTGCCTATAAGAAGCAATGCAAGTTTACATACAATTCAGCTGACTAAGAAGCTACATGTTAATATGGGTAACCAGGCTCACAGAATAGAGGACATTCATTCTTGAGGAAGTTCTGCTTGCATTCACAGACATGAGACAAGACTACCTCTAAAATGAGGAGGGGAAATTTGGGCTGAGACACTGACAAGCACTGTTCACACTGAAGAGCAGAAACTTCGAAGTGTAAGGGAGGCATGGGGTGCAAAACCTATTCCAAAAAGCTCTTTTCAGATGGAAAGCCCAAGATGATAAATTAATAAAAGTCAGACAAGGATGAACAGCCTGCTTGTATTTTATTTTTGTATGCATCCAATTATACATTTTTTAAGTGTAACCCTTGGCTAAAATAGCAACCTGTTTTTTTTCATAAACCTGCCTTCTATTTAATGTGGGTGACTTTGCAATTATTTTTGCAATTACCTGGATTATTTTTACCTTTGCAAAAACAATGAACCTAAGCACTGCCACATGACATACACACTGTTTGGTAACTAAACACTAGAGCATATTCACCAAGAGTCTGGTGCCTTTCCAGCTACACTGCAGGCATCATGTTGGGGATTCCAGGCTGCAGGAGAAGCTTTACCTTTTAGGTGGTTAAGGGACAACTGTGTCTTCAGATTATCCCATATTAGAGCTCATTGTCAGGCCTATCTGGAGAGTATCGTGCCTCGTAAGGCATGAAAATAGTGACAATCCAGACAGGGTATTCTAGAGAAGAAGTGGGCTATAAAAATATTTCTCCCTGTGTCCTTGAGGTGCCCTGGCGCGTTAGCCATGGTGATTTTTTACTAGAGTAAAAATGAAGAAAGCTTACCAGAGATTAAAACCTCACATAGAGGAAACGCCTGCTGGTTTAGGCCATGCTTCTTCATTCTGCTCTGGGAAGCTGCCTTCTCTGTGCCAGGCCATGGGGACATAATTGCTTTGTGCTACTGTGCTCAGTGGAACTGCCTGGGGAAGCAACTCTGTGCCCCACATTTGAGTTCCTCCTCTCCCATTCCCATGGCTGGCAGTCATACCTTCAAGTCGTTGTTGAAGAGCTTCCCCACGCTCTGGAAGCATCCACTGGGCAGCTGGTGCTTCTGCAGCCAGAGCAGAGCACTGTGCACATGATCCTTATTGATGTAAATGTGAGAGCTGGCTTGTCCAAAGGACCTGGCTACAAAAGCCGTCAGCCTGTGGGCAGAGCACAAAGGAATCCCATGTCACCGTGACGAGTTTTGGACTAGCAACAATTATACGTTTGGGGTGACAGTACCAACTCTGGTCACTGACCATGTGTTGCCCTGATTGTCAGCTTTCCCAAAGGCGCTGTAGGAGCCATCATCATGTCTGTAGAGCAGCTGACGCTGGTAACCTATGAAGACAGGTGTCAGGACACAACTCTCAGTGTGAGGGCCTGTAGCACCTCAGACTGTACCTTGGCTGTGGGAAGAAGGCTTTACAGGAAGAGATTTCACCAGCTGCTACAGTCAGAGGTAGTGAGGTAAACCTACCACCCATAATTCCGTGTGCATTCCACAGCATCAGCGTGAAAAGCAGCAGCTGCACAGCATCACTGAAGTGCACCTGCTCTATGTTACTAGACATGCAATTCCTGTGGGTATCTGCCCAGATGATTTGCAGAACAATGACGTGCTCAGACACTTCATATCTCCCTGTGCCCCAGGGAACCCTGATGAGCACCTTGCTGGAAACAAAAGGAGTGAGAAGGAAGGCTTTTCCCATAGGAGACCAACATGAAACCCTGTTTGCTTTTCAATACTTCTGATAGCACTGAAGATTTGAGAAAGCATTTTCTATAGGACATACAGAAAGCATTTTCTATAGGACATACAGAAAGCACAAAGCCATGTCTTTGAGCTGTGAGGACAGAATGCTGTCTGCATCTGTTTGCTCTTCCTCCACCTGCCACTCAGTCTCACTGTTTACCCTTCACCTTGCCTCTCTGCTGCCACCATTCTCTTAGGCAGGTCCCTCCATTCCCAGATATCCATCCCAACTTGCAGTACAAGAGAGAAACATGGAAGGAGAGGGAGAAAAGCCTACCCATGGAAGGCTGCTGAGCTTGCAGCATCACAGGGTAAGATGACTGGCAGGCTGAAATGTGAAGGCACATTGCAAAATGAGGCACAAACACTTGCACTATATTAGACTCAGACTGTATTGGACAAAGCTGACATAGAGATCATTTAATCCAAACTCCCTGTCACGGGCAGGGACGCCTCTCAACTAGATCAGGCAACACATGGGGACCAAACGGATCCATGTCCTTCTTGTACTTTGGACTCCAGAACTGGATGCAGTACTCCAAGTGGGGCCTCACCAGAGGCAAGTAGATGGGAGAATCACCTCCCTTGATCTTCTGGTCACACTCCTTTTGATGCAGCCCAGGACACAGTTTGCTTTCTGGGCTGCAAATGCACACTGCCGGCTCATGTTGAGCCTCTCATCAACATGCCCAAGTCTTTACCAGGGCTGCTCCCAATCTGCTTTCCACCAGCCTGTATTTATGCTTGGGATTGCCTTGACCCAGGTGCAGGACCTTGCTCTTTACCTTTTCTCAGGAATTCCAGTGCTTTATCTTCAATTTCTGGGTTCAGTTGTTCAGTCTTGTTCAAGTACTGGAGTATGAAGATGTTTGGGGCAAACTGAACCATGTTCTGTTCACCACAGCCAAAAGGCATCTCTAGCAGCCGGTCTAAATTTTGAAGTGCTGGGCCCATGATGTCCCCTTATGTTTGAGGAGAAAAGAAGAACACAGACATTCAGCAGTATGAAACAAGGGGACTGCTGCCTTCCCTAAACTCTGCTGGGATTCTAGAAAAGACACAGCCTCTCATGGAGCAGATATGATTAAGATTTCTGCTGACACCTCCCAGATTAGGCCAGAATAGAAAGAGAAAACATTGTGGTTCTAGGAGGAGGGAGGGAATGTAAAGCTTGAGGAGGTCTGAAGAAAGGTGCAGAGAGCTGTTATTCCTGACTCAGTATCAAGGAGGGGAAAAAACAAAAAAGGCAAAGTAGGTGGAAATATGCAGGGATAGTTTTGCTTCATTAGGTGAATGGCAGTAACAGATGTCAGAGGAGATATCCTATTCCTCCAGCCACTTAGGAATATTGATAAAGATTACTTCATCCACATTTCTGAGGCAAACATCACATACTTTACAGTTTATCTCATGAGGAACTGAGTTATTGCATCATTAAGGCCAAAGCACTGTGCAAACTGTTGCCACTGGGGACCTGTGAGCAGGGAAAGCCTTTCTCACCAATCACAGAGAAAGTGGCTCGGCCAGATCCCTCCAGCACTTCTGCAGGCAGAGTCAGGGAGAATTCTTCAGAGACGGTGTTATCTGGAGAAGGCAGAACCCAAAAATTTATCCCATGCAAGAAGTATCACACACAAGTGTAACATTGTAGGGAGACCTAGATGAGGCTCAGTGTGACATTGAGTCACAGCAGCCAAGAATTGCAAACAAATGCCTCAGTAGATGAAACTTGACCAGACAGAAGACAGACATGGACAAACTGTAGTAGTTGTTCTCTCAGGCAGGGATGGTGCCACTAGCAAATTCCCCCAACCTCTGGGTGTCTGCAGTAGCCCTGTCCCTTCTGATAGAAATCAGGGATGTTTGTCCAATACCTGAAGCACAGAGAAAGGCATTGTGGGTCTTCTCTTGCAGGACACCTCCTGGCTGTAGATGGAGAAAGAGTAATTCAGATAGGGAAGGCAGGAAAGGAAGTCACCATGCTTCAGCAGTCCTGTCTGCTTCCAAGAATGAGGGGCTAATCTTCCTCTTACCATCTTGCTACTTGCCTCAGGGGACAACCCACTGTCTCCAGTTGTTCTCCACCCTGAGGTGGGACTAACCTTCACAAGCAGAGGTTTTATCACTGTGTCTCTCTCTCCTTGCAAAGGTGTCACAGCAATCCTGTTACCACACAGATGATGTGAATCTTCTGCCACACTGCTCACAGTAACATTCACTTTGCCTGCAGAGAGCACAGGGGAACATCGCTGAGCACTTGCAGCAGACACCTGTATGTATGAACGTTGGGACCAGACATGCAGAGGCAAGCAAATTCCATTTCTCCTCCCACTAGCTGCCACATACCCCCTGCTCAGCCTCACCCAGCTTGGTGGCTGTCACATTCCATACAAAGGTTTTTGCTTCGTTGGCACAGAGGCAGCTGGTGAACTGGCAGTCTGGACAGGCATCTACCTTTAGTTCTGGGGTCTCTGTGAGGGTGGTGTGCACCTGAGTGTGGTGGGGTATACAAGCGCATATTGGCATAGTGTTAGTAACAGGCAGTGTACAAAGGAGCAAACAATGTAAGTCACAAAGTGTGACACTGTACTTTGTGGCCCATATGCCACAATTTCGGGCTCCTGAGAAGTTTATAGCTTGCCTTTGGGCTCAAGATTTTGCTCCAAGAGAAGCCATGTAATTGATGGAATAATTCACCTGGATACAGTCCTTGAGGTAGTTGAAGACAGTGGCTTTTAGGCTGAAAGTTTCTCCTTGGATCACAGAGTATGGCAGTGACAGATCCACAAAGAAAGGCTGGAAGACCCTAAGAGTGGTCAGAGGTGAGAACCCAAAGCCAGTATCAGCAACACAAAAGCTGTTGGCATTCCATTCTGTAATGGTGTCAGGCACAACAACTTGGAGAGACACTTGCCCATTGTCCCTGCAACAGGAAGAGAGAGAGGAGAACTTGCTCAGAAGCAGTCAGAAGTCTCACTGGAGAAGGCAGGTGGGGGCTGCTACCAACCCAACAGAGACCAAATTCCAAATCCAGGTCTCTGGGAAAAGTGTCCGTGGTTTTGGCTTCTTCTTGTCATCAGTGTGAGGTGCAGAATCACCAAGGCCAACAAGACTGTCTGCCAGAAAGCAAGTGATACCTCAGAGAACAGCATATGTAGCTACAGGTGAAGTTAGTTCTTCATTCACAGGCAGACTCACATAGACCATAAACGCTTTGTGACACAGAACAAGAGTGGATGGAGTTGGAGTTTCAGTGAGAATCTGACACAGTGTGTGTATCTTTGGGGAACAAAGCTTTAGGGAGGCAGAGTTGCATGGAGTTTAGCCCAGAGGCTCAGTCCAAACAGATCCAGCAAGTCTGGTCTGGATCCAGGGGAAGACTGCCTGCTGAAATGGAGTCATACTCTCTTAAATAATCTATGAAAGTACTGGTGGAGAGCATATTACAAGAGCACAGACCACAAGGACAGCCATTAAAGCTCAGAGATTTGAGCTTTTATCTATGATTTCTAAGCCAGGTCCACTGAACTGGACACAAGCTTTGTTCCTCTCATACACAAACAAGAAATAGAGCAGGGTGGAAATCAGCTATCTCAGCTGCAAGCTGGCCAGAACTGGGAGAGGAGAGCCCCTTCAGTCAAGGAGATGGTTATGTCCATTCCTTACCACCTTCATTGACTTTTCCATAGTTCATCTTTTTCTGAAAGTCTGGTAACATACAGGAAACTGGTTTCTTGATTCTAGTATTGGTTAAAATTTTCATGCGCAGTAGCTAGGAAAACAGTAAAAAGAGTAAATCAGTGATAAATAAAAGGGCATAAGGAATATTGAAAAAATCTCATGATAGAAGATATCCTAAGGGGGGAGGGGGGAGTTGAAACACTTTAAAAATACTGGAGACAATTATTACTTCTCATAACAATAAATTTCAGCTAGATCTGTCCTTCATATGCCTGATTCTAACAACGATGCAGAATCAAACGCCATATATTCCATGAAAAAAGAGAAAAAAAAATCTAAACTTTAAATCTCTGCACAAAAAGATCTGACTGGCTGTTCACACACAACCATTCTTACGAAAGTTAATATCAATCCTAGCTTAGATAACTGGTGGGGAACGTGTTCACAACATAGTATGGATTCCGCTTTAGTCTGAATGAGACTCAGACTCAGAGCCTGAGCTTCACAAGGTGGAGATAATGGATTGAATGCAGCCTTATGTGCATGGGATGAGAAGAAGACATTATCACACTGAAAGAACGCATTTGATCCTGCGACCAATCCTTGCTTTGATTTAATGGTCCACAAGTCACTGAGAACTCTTCTACTTTCTTGAAGTGCTAAAACACTTCATGGAGAGTATGGGCCCTTACTCTTTCTACGGAAGCTGTATGTGTCTGTAGACTTAGTCACTTGTTACAGGAAAATCAGCTGTTACAGGATCACTACTAACTGAGATACAGTGGGATCTCCTTTAATTAATATTCAACATAGTCTAGGGGTGAGTATCTAGAAGACTTTGTGGGGCATCAGGGTCTGTATTTGTAAGGTAGAGTTCTGTCAGCTTCAGAAGCCCATGCTACCCAGATTGCATTTTGCGCCGTTTTCAGTATGGTGTTATTCTCATCTCCTATTCTGAGATGCTTTTACTTGCATGTATTTCTTTAAACGGCATTTTTTCAGAAGCAGCACTTCTTGGGTTTCAGTTGGCAGACATGTTTATCTTTTTCTGGCTATTGTTCTCATTAGTGGATTAGCTTATTTTGTCAGTTGTCTTGACAGTAAGCTGTAAAGACAAATTGTAAGGGACTTCTTTTTAGTAAAATCTGCTTTGAGGGGACAAAGGGACTCGGTGAAAACACAGAGCAAATATGTTTGCAAATAAAATAATAAACAGGTGACAATTATTCAAAATATGGTGAGGTCCTCAGTTCTTACTGGGATGTTCTTGCTACTCCCCCTTTGTAAATATGGTAGCCTAGACTAAGCTTGTTCACTTTTACACTGCCTTTCTCTAATCAGGTGGTTTACACTATGCTTACTTCTAGGTTTCATCTTGCCCCATAGTCTCATACGAGTGTGCCTGCACTGAAGATAAAGGCACAGATGACTTGTAGCAATGAAAGTCAGAGCAGCTGAAGTTTGCAGAGGGTAATTTCTTGTAGGCATTCAGGACGACATACTGGCAACCACTAGGTCATTAAAAGTTTAGTGGATTAGATGCTCACCTTAAACAGATTAAAGACATCAGCATCACTTTGGTACCATGGTGCTCCCATGTGAGTCTTTTTGTGGAGACTAGGCTGCTGGGGGAGACAAGGGTATGCCTCAAAGTCTTCCAAGTGGTAAGGGAATCCTCGTCCTCCAATTGTAAAGCTGTCATCAAAAATCTCCTCACACAGCTGCAACAGGAAAACAGAGGTCTTCATAAGTAACTGGCCAACAAGCTTGTGTATGGGTCAAACATTTGGATTATAGTCCTCTATTACACTTTGTAATTTGCAGTTGAGGAAGCTGACATTGACCTGGTTTATACTAAAGGACATGAAGCCCAAGGAGTGGACATGGGCAAGTTGCTTTTCCTCTGCCAACTTTCACCTCTGACAGTTGGAGCCTTTTAACTCTGGGGTGCAAGATTAGGGTAAAAACACATGAATCAGTTTGAGCACAAAATATTGGCATATCTGACTTACATATTTAATGATTATTGCTTTATACACCTGTTAGCAGATGATGCAAGTGCTCTGCACTAGAAGAGCATTCCTGTAAAATGGAATGTTAGATCACACTGCGGGGCCTATCTACAGGTGCAGCACGTCCCCCTGGGTTTGGTGAGGCTTCGTTGTAACAGTCTGACCTGCTAAAACTTAACTTAAAACTTTGCATGAGGCATATACATGTGTATAATCTCCGGCGTACATTGTGGAATTATGTTAGGATTTTCAATTCTTGCAGTATTTTTATTCTAAATCTTAAATACATCCCTCTGAAACACTCCTTCAACCCTTCTAGATTCTCAGAATGCACCTGGGTGCCAAGATAATTCTGGCCATTTTTCAGCAGGCACTGAGTGCACTGGGTGCTGTCTCCTAGCTACTGTTTTCTAAAGAACTGTTCAGATGCTCAGCCTGATCCATCGTATGGTTATCATACAGCAATTTTTGGAGTAGAGGGGTAGGAGGACCTTACTGGGGCAAAATTCCTCTTCAAAAGAACTTTAGCCTTACTGCTGGTGGAAGATGGAAGAGCAGAGAGACGGGTGGGTGTGAGGAAAGCTGCTAAGCACTCTCCCTCCAGGCAGAAAGCACCAGCATTCCTTTGAAGCTCTTCTCCCTGCCTGCAGCACCCGCCACTCTCGAGGCAGAAGCCCACAGTACAGGGCTGAGGCACAAGGAACATGATCACCACATAACTGCTCAGAAGAGGCTGAAGAGTGAGAGTGCCAGGGCAGCCACCTAACACCGCAGCTGTGTCCTGAGCCAGACTATGAGTAACGCACGGAGAGGGAAGGCAGGTAGTTAGTAGGAAATTGGTCATGGCAGGCTGCACTCACTCTTTTTGCTGTTAGGGTATTGTTCTGCTTCAGGAGGACACTCTTGTCAACAGCTCGAACAGAGCACAAAGACCCTGGAGCAGCCTTGAGGTCCAGACTGACTTTTGATCCTGGGACTTCCTCCTTGTGTGAGAAGTCCAATGCCACCTGCAAAAGAAGACAGTCAGAGGGTGTAGCATTGGAGAGCATGGCTCTTAGATGTCTTGGCAGCAGAGGCAAAGATGGAAAATAAGGTAGGGAAGGGGCTGAGGTGCTGAGACAGGCCTGCCTGGAAACCCACTGGGAAGATTACAGAGGCTGCAGTGCATATAGCCCAGCCAGAATTCCACCTACCAGCCCACATCCCTCACCCTCTGATCCAGAGCTACCACAGGCTTCTCTTCTGTGTTAGTGAGAACATGGGGAATAGCGTGTTCCCAGTCAGTCACGGGAGATGCTGGAGGAGAACACAGTTCAAGGGGGAACCGCAGCAGGCCAGAGCACATCAATGATGCTGTCACACTCCTTGTGTTTCTACTCACCTTGTGTCTAAAGCACTGTTCTACTTCAAAGTGCTCCACATCAGCCACCACCTCTCCATCCAAGAAGACTGTATACAGTAGAAGCCTGATGTCAGGCAGGAAGTCATTGCCAATATTCAGAGTCAACGAGAAGGAGCCCTGCAGATCTGCACAAGATAGCAGCAAGGAAGAGAGGGAAAGCATTCAACCAAATCAGCTCCTTGGGGTAGGACACACACTATGAATCAGAAGAGGGAATTTAATAATTTCTACCTGCAGAGAAGAACATCCCACATAGACACTGTCACGGATTAACAGTAAACCCAGGATACTGGCCATTTCTTTGGCTCAAGTTTGGCAAACAAAAATTGCTCTTCCCTACTGCACCTTTGATAAACAGGGAAGCTACTCAAATTTTATATCTACTCCAAAGGTACAAACTAGCATCAAAGTCAAATATTGGATATTAGATTGATTAGACAAGACAGGAGAAGGACAGTCACCTAGGAGGACACTGAACTGGTATGAGAGGAGATTGTGTTGGTCTAAAGAGCTGGATCACCACCAAGAACTCATTCAATAGCTCCCACCTTTGAATAAAAATAACACCTGCAGAGTTTGTTACCGGAGAGTTGTCATAGTTTTCTGGGGTATGTTATGAGGCACTTCATGCATTTCTACTCACTCTCATGATGGATAATTGGCACCTGCTTCTCTCCACTAAAAAGGATCTTGCCTTTTGCTATCACCTGAAGAGCAAAGAAAAGAGCCACTTAAAGGTCTGAATTCTGACAACATGAGGGTGAGAGGAGAACAAGGGAAGAGAGAAGGATGTTGTCACAGAAGGTACTCTGGCAGGACATGACCTAAAGACCTCTGCAGCAGAGATGGTGGTAGCATAGCTGGGAAGGGACTTGAAAGATGTTGGTTAGGAAAGACCTGGCCACTTGCAAAGCCAGAGGTACATCTGAAACTAAGAGCAGTTGCTCTTAAGCTCCTGTGAAACCTGATTTTCACATTACTAGAATGTAGTACTTTTTGTCCATACAAATGAGCCCAGTTCAGTAACGAAGAAACTCAGAATCTCTCAGCTGGGCTGTAAATACACCCCTGTTTTGAAAGTGGCCATCTTCAAAACATGACTACCTCTGGAGTGCATCAAGGCCCTGTGCCATTTCAAGCCTCTTCCTGTAAATATATAGGCCAGGGGACATCAGCTGCCCCAGAGACTGCCTCTTAGTTCATGGACGGAGTGCCCTAGACACAGATAGAAGTCTGGGGCATACCTGCTGGGCAGAAACCTGGCTAGCTCTCCACTTCCACCCATGTGAATATAATAGAAAGTAGGATGAACTGCAGGCATCAATCACCCAAGCTTAGGTCAGGGCACTCCTAGCAAAGCAAAGCTGAAGTCTAGGAGCAGGTCCAGGAACTGGAAAACAGGAGGAGGCTTGGGCAGAACAGAACTCACAAACTAATGTATACTAGACTGGAAGCAACTTGCCCTTTCCTATGTGTATCTTTGTCATGTGTGAAAAGAGTAAAACATCAGTAAACATAATCTTGCCCTGAGATTCAGCTGTTTTCTGTGCTCACCAAGTAGTAGAAATCAATGTCATCTGCTTCAGAGCTGAGTTTATTCCGGTCAAGAATATAATCCACTTGCAATTTCTGCTCTTGATCACAGGGCATCACATCATCCCCAGCCTTGATCTCAAGGAAGCTGTTGCTCTCAGAATAGAATGGTTTCAGCCAGTGGAATTCACCCTCAAATGCTGCGAGACTTTCAGAAGAATCTTCCTCAGTATCATTTCTAAGGTCGTAAGAACCCTTCAGAGCACAAAAACATGAGTTGTCAAACAGTATCAAGTGATAAAGCGGAGCTTGTACACCTGCTGAAGACACATGTTATTACCTGAGCTGATGACACACCACACATCTGTATGCTTAAAATACTCTTGTTTAAATGTCATTCTGAAGTCTCATAAGCCTTATAAGATATGAGGCTTTCTCTTCTGAAGTTTTTAGCAAAAATCTGAGTCTGATAGATTTCCCCACAATCACATTTTTCCTCCTTTATCTTTCTGTGGAGAAGCACTCCACACCAAACTTTAACCCCAGGACAACATACCTGTTTTCACTTTGTGTTCCTGGTCAGATACCCCAAAGCACAAGAGGCACCAAGAAAGCTTTTTTATGGTGAAGTTCTACTTCTCTGCAGCTAATTGATGGCTCTGTGGACAATAGCTGTGGGCCTAGGAACAAGAACTAGAGCCTGTCGCCAGACTCCCTGAGGACAGAAACATGCTTCCTAGATTACAGAACCTCTGATCACCAAAACCCACCCAACCAAAATTAAGGAACCTCACCCTAGGTAGACTGGGATCTTGGGGAAAAACATCTGGAGCAATAGTTCCAGTCTCTGAGAAATGGATGGCAATGAGATAGTACTGCTTGCACATGAATCGTACATCAGCTGCAGGAATACATGTAGTGGGAAGATGGGCCAGACTGGTAACAATGAACTCAAGGTGTAGGATCAGAAGTTGTGAGAAGAAGCCAAAAGCTTCAAGGTCTGGTATTGAAAAGGAGGTCAAGAGCAGTTACCTGCCAGGCTGAGCCTGGACAAACTATGTACTGCTGCAAAACAAGGGCAGCCACTAGAACTGGAGCTCAGCAGAGACAGGTATCAACTGATAGTGCTGCTGAGCCACCTCCAACATATCCCAGAGTGGAGAAAGGGGAGATTTCTTCTGAGGAAGTATTCAGATTAGATGTATTTAGTGCAGTCAAAGGAAGACGAGGAGGGGTACAAATGACTAGGATCATGCTCCAGCTCAGGACAACAGAGAACTTTGGGTGACCATGTGGCTGAACTGTTGCAGCACAGCCTCTAGTTTCCCTGAGGAGATGGCATTGGAGAGTGATTAAATATCCTTTTACAGATACAGCTAAATGAGATCAGAATTCAGAGGAGTGGGTTCCAAAACCTCAGATTTCTTCAACTTTCTATCCATTTCCTCAGTCTAAATTAATTTTTCCCTCCTTTGTCTGGGGCTAATGCTCACCTTCAGAGAAACCATTGTGCTGTTCCAGCTGGTGGTATCAAGTGAGAAGTGGACTTCCCCGTTTTCATCAGTGACGAATGACAAGTGTGTCTCCTCCTCATTGACATCAACTGTTAGGTAAACTGTTTCATTTCTGATGGGAGAGTTTTCTGTGTGGCAGAACATCTGCAGAGAAGAGCAGGAAGTTGATACCTCATTGTGCCACACTCAGAGACACTGCCAGTGCTTAATATTAATTGTTTCTATCATTGGATTTCTTCAGCCCCTCTAGCTTTCAGATAGGTTGAAAGGATCCAAAAAGAAGCGCAATAAATACACAAAACCCAACAATGTGCAGTTGTTCAGGATTAGAAATAAACGTTAGTGCAGCCAAATAAGACACCTATATAATGGGAGGAGAAAAGGTGATTTCCTCAGATCTTGAGCTTTTTCTTGGATAATGCTGCAGTATCCTTGATGATCAGAAACAGTCTTGTCTCCATTGACTTAATTCTTGCTGTTCCTTGCTCTCTTTCATGCTGGGTTTAGTACTGGCCAGGTGAAAGTGTTTCTGTCGCCAGTGGGACTTGAGCGTAGAAAAGATTGTCAGTGAATTGATAATACAAGGTGTTATTGATTTCTGCCAAGTTACCATGAGAAGAGAAAGTTATTTTCCTGCCACTCCCATCCCATATACCTTTTATTACCCAGCCTAGCTTCAGGAGCTACCCCTGGAGAAACCTCCAGAGGTTGCACCTGGCCCCAAAATTCCTGTCCAGGGAACATACTAGGTTAGGATAGGGAGAAGAAATTGCTTCTACGGAAGGCTTCACTCATAGTTGCTGCATACCAACAAAGTACCGCTCACTGTACCAAAGATTGTTGCCTTCTGCCTACAGAACATTAGATCTATGATGTATTCACAGTAGAAAAGGGATCAATAGGTGTTACCTTCCCTGTGAATGGTAGTCCACGTTTGTAGAATAAATGGAGGTTGATAAACTTTATAGACTTAATTCTTGCCGCAACAGGAATTACAAACCTCTCACTAATCTCTGCTCCTGGATAGAGAGATGAGAAATCTGTTAAACTCTAGCAGTTCTCTTAGGGAAGCAGAAGACAAGAAAACCCTTCAACACTACTTACAAGATCTACAACCTCTAAACTTAGCAGAGAAAATACATTCTTCTAGTGTATGATTGCCTCAACCTTCCTGGGCTCTCTGCTTTATGATGTGCATGATACCCTGTAAGTAGTTATTTCTCTTTATTGAAGATAAAGAGAAACTAGATGACTGTTTAGTTACAGACAGCTATACTGTGGACGCCTAAAAGTGGCAGAAACAGCCCATCCACAGTGTGACAGGCCTAGGAACTGACACCTCCAGTTGTACTACAGTTAGCAGGGGCTGCAAGGGAATGCTCAGACTTTTCCATGGCTAGCCAGGGCTTTGCAACTGGCCTCAGGAACACCTTGGGTGCCCAGACAATCACTAAAAAGCTACAAATGTGCCAGTGGAGTTGAAGGGTGGAGAGGATTAGGAAATCCGGTAATAATAGGTGGAAGAGATAGTAGAATAGAAACCAGAAATCATCATGCCAGAAGACTTAGGGACCCTCGAGTTACTTTTAAAGAAGGAATTCAGTTGCTGTAGAAAGGCCAAAACCAAAGAAGT
Organism: Apaloderma vittatum; assembly: GCF_000703405.1. Classification (NCBI taxonomy): domain Eukaryota; kingdom Metazoa; phylum Chordata; class Aves; order Trogoniformes; family Trogonidae; genus Apaloderma; species Apaloderma vittatum. The sequence goes on along the minus strand of NW_009709816.1, from coordinate 19,310 downwards.
TGCCTGCAAGTGCAACCTAGACAATTCTGTGATTCTGAAACAAGGAAGAGAACACTTCTCATATTCTCCAGTACCTGTTCCGTCTTCCACTATTTTCCCTGTTCCAGTTATGTGGCTGTCAATCTCATTTAATCCCAGAGCCTCTATCTTCACTGTAAAAGTAGTGCAGCCATATCTGTTTGTCTGCAGAAAGAGAGATAGGAACAGAACATGGTGTAGAGGAAGACAAACTGTTCCATAGATGGTGGACAATCCTAAAGAAGTATTTCCAAATACTCGTGGAGGAGATAGAAGCTTAAAAACTTATAACTGCAGAAACCCATCATGGATACCTTAGTCAGAGAAGAAAATCAACACATTTGGATTAAACAGTCACCCAAAAATTGGCAGAAAAAAAGCACTCGAGGCAAATCACATGAGGATTAATTATGTCAGAGACAAACTCAGGAGACTGGATTAAGCACAGAACCTGGAGCTCAAAGAGCATGAGTATCTTTACCCGAGCTAAAGGTATGGACCTGATGAATAAAGCCTGACAGTGTGGCTTTCCAGTAATGACCATCTCTGTGCTATGGCCATGTTAAACAAGGGCACCCAGCCAGGTATAGATTGCAAAAGCTTTGCCAAGCATCAAGGCAGAGGCTGGGTGCAACCACTTTGCCAGAGAGGGTTGGCAGACAAAGTGTTTCTAGTCATGCCTGGTAAGTTCTCTGCAGAACTTTACAGGGCTTCTTATACGCCATGTGAGAGGAAGCTGGCATTCTGTTGATGTTTTGCACAGCTAAAACTATACAGCATTCCAGCTGGAGATACTTTGCTACTGGGTGCATTTTAAAAGCTGCAGAAATCCAGCTGGATTTTTATGTTCCAGCTTGTTGCTGGCTGGTCTGACATTTAGAAATATTTTCTTGTGATTTTCAGGCTGAAAGAGCTGCACTTGAAAGCCATGGGTAAAAAACCCACACAAATGTGGAGCTTAACCACAGACATATGACGAACACAAATGTGACGAAAGCGTAACCAGCACTGGACATAAGCTCAGACAGGTCATTAGGAAGGTTAAGATGATCCATTAACTGCATGGATACAGCAAGAAAGAGGACATTAAGCTGCAGATCATCAGATGCTCTATAGCCCTTTTATTGGTGAGAGTAGTCACAGGAGTGAACAGACCAGTGATCTGATTGCATATTATATGATACAGACCCTTGGAAAAGGTCCTGGATACCATTACTTACACGGAGCTTATTCCGTCTCCTGAAATACTGAGTCAGATATGGGCAGTTAGAGCAGTAATTGAAGCAACAGAGTCACGGTAAGAGGAATCAATGGTCTAATGAGGTCTAGAAAGTGGGAAGACACCAGACTAAACAGAAGTGCACATCAGAAGTGGATTGAGGCAGGTTGGCAGACATATAGTTCCAAAAGGTGATACTTTCCACTCTTCTATTTGTTCACCTACCCGGCTGCTTTGCTTCCTCATTTCAGTAGAATTTGATAAATTGTCTCTGAAGAACTGGGATAACGTGATAACATCAATATCTGTTTTCCCTTGAACAGGCTTCCCATAGGTATACCTGTGACAAAGAGGAGAAACATTCACCTGGTTACTTCAGCAGAAATATTAATCCAGGCCACGTCCCACCCTCATCAGGGGAAGGTGGATCCTAAGAGAGTTTTGTACCAGGTTTGCTCAGGAACTTCAGCTCATCTCCACCCACTATACCCGGTATCCTTAGTGTCCTTCAGCCTCACAGTAAATGACTAGGTGCAAGAAGGAGTCAGTTCCAGAGAGCGATTTATCTGCCCCAACCACAGAGTAATGCAAGAATGTTGTACTACAAGGTCACTTCTTAGCTATGGGCATCTGGAAGTGATGATGGTTGAGTTGAAAGCCAGAGATCACAACAGCATCATGTACTCACTTGCCACAGACCTCCAGCTGAAATTCCTCATCCGCTAAGGTGATAAATGGAGGGTGCTCAACTGTTACTTCAAATTTTTTCAGCACTGCATAGAAGAGAGGAATATGAGGGGAAAAAAAGCAATGCTAAGTATGGACACTGACTCTAAGTTCTGTGGTATCTGCAGTTCAGATGGAGAGAAAGACAGTAATGCCCTCAGTTATTCTCCACTATGCTCCAGTAGGGATTAATGCCTTCAGCCACACCACCCTCTATTTGCTGCTACAATTGCACATGGGACTGCTTACTACTCCATCTCAGTCAAAGATAAACATTTAAAATGGCACAGGGTTTTGTCTTTACCTACGTCACTGCAACTGAGTGGGACTAAGATACGATGACACTGACTGCAGTGAGTAGTAAGCCTAGCTTAGAAGAAGGTGACAATGAGCAGCAGAAAGTGCTCATCACAGGACTCAGCCACAGCTAGAACAAGAAGCCAGACCACAGCCTCTCCTTTGTACGCTATGCAGCTGTGGAACCTCCAGGCCAGCATAAGATGTGCACACAGACCCATCTCTCCTTGTCCCCAGTCTGCTGTTCTCCCAGGGAAAATGGTCTGACGAACATGGCTTCATTGCCCTGTTTTCTTCTCCAGTGACCCACACTGCTTTTTCCCCACCTACGTTGTCCAAGTCTCACCGTATTCATCAACATCAAAAGTTTTTCGAGCCATGTCTTGTTGCACTGAGATGGTGTACTTCCCAAGGAGTGCTTCAGAGGCCAGGGGGAAGGATAGATCTGCAATGCCATGTCTTGACTGTACGTTCAGCCACTCAGCAATACGATTATGTTCAGGATCCTGTTTGGGAAAGGACATGCAAAGCTGTCAAGTCACATTGGGAGCATGGCCACTTGGCAGGTCCAGCCATACCCGGGCACAGGAAGGAACTATGAGAGCTTACCCTTGTCCTAGGAGATAGGATGCCAGATCACAAGGTTAGATTCCTTCTCCTCCCTCCACTATCCTTTTACTAAACTTTTGAATTGCAAAGGCTGCTGAGAACCTTAAAGCTACTGGCAAGTTGTAACACCATAACACCGTGGGAAGGACAAGCAACTGTGCTGCATTTACTGAGCATTTAGCCTTGTGCTTTGTGCAGGCAAGGTTTTGGGCAAAGATTCATTACTGCCCTACCTCTAGCTCAGCTGTGTGCTGGTTTGAATGATCAGGTAGAAAGGACTTCAGCTGAACCTGAATTGTGAACATAACTTTATGAGGTTACATTTGAGGCACAACTCTGTCCAGGAGTGAAAGACCACAGTATAAAAGACACACATCTCCTTTTGGTCAGTTCTTGATCACTTACCTCCAGCCATATCTGGGAATACTGTAAAAACAAGAGAAACACAAGCTCAGTTTCATACAGAGCAAAACAGCATTGATGTGAACCAGTATTAAAAACACTGCCTGATATGAGCCCCTGACCAGAAAGTTCTGCTCCATCCAGACCCCACACTGGGTCCGTCTGTGCTAGCTCACGCTGCAGTGTTTACCCAGGGGACCAGTGGATGAGGGGTTTTCCCTTAAAGATCTTTTGCTCTTATGGTTTAACAGGCATGAAGGGAGCCTCTCAACGTGTCTTATGCTGACGCTTTTACTTCTAGAATAGCACAAGGTGATACTCACCTCATTTTTAATAACCCTAAGGTCCTCATCGATGTTCACAATTCGAAATTTCACTGGAGATATAAAGAAAAGGATAGTAAAGCATTCTGGCTGCAGCATATCCTTGCACAAATCTGCTTCTCCTTTTCTGTGTTCCAGTATTCATGCCTACCTCAGAGGTATTCAAGTCTTACCCTGAGGAACTCCCCCTAGCATCTCCCATCCCAGATGACTTTGTGAGGTTTACATGCAGCTGTAGGCTGTAAAAACTTACTGCCTTTGTCTGCAAAGATTACAATGGTGTGTTAAACAGTGGGGTTGTCCTGTCTGCAGACATCTTGTGAAGATTGGGGAGTAATTCTCTGTGTTTCTACAGCTTGGAACTGTAGGCTTTACTCTAGGCTTTACTCAAATATTAACAATAATCTTCAATAAACAACAAGAAATTCTCCAGTGTCCTGAGGAGTCCTGGCTTTCATACTCATACTGTTCCTGGAAACATTTGATAATAGGAAACATTTGATAATAAAAATCTGCTTTCTTCCATCTCCAACAAGCTTAGCTTGCTGCACCTGGTGAAATTTTTCCCTCAGATGTGGCTGTTACCTTGAGCCTTCCCTCCCTATTTCCATATGCCACCCTGTAGCCTTACCTGTTTCTCCGGGTTTGTATAAGCTCTTGTCTGTCTCTACCAGAATTACATTCTTCTGGGGCTGAACCAGAACCTTCTTGCGACCCTCAAAGAGCACATTGTCCCCACTGTGGATCAGGACATGGAGAAAAACCACCGGCTCTGGCTGTCAGGTTAAAAAAAAACAAACTGCCTGAGACTATAAGTAGCTGGAATGAGAAACAAAGGCACCCGACCTACCACAATCTCCAGTTTCCCTCTTTCCTTCCCTTCCTTTGTTTTAGCTCTCTCCTTTCCCTAGTCATAATCCTCTCCATGCTTGCCAGCTTACTCATTCTCTTTTCTCTGCCTTTTTCCTTGTTATGTTTGCCTCTTTCTACACTTCTTTCTCCCCTTTACTATCTTTCCCACCCTGCATTTCCAACACTAACATTGCTCAGACACAGGAGAAGCCAAAGCGCTCTCATTTGTAAGAGTAGAGGCAGCCAAGAAGGGTGTCTTACGTGTGATGTGGAATCATCTCTTTTCCTGGGAATCAACTCTGGCACCTAGGTTGATTGACAAAAGGAAATGAAAAAGAATCTTGTCAGAGACTTTGCATCATATCCCAGATGTGAGACATCATCTCACTGCTGAAGAATCCCTAACTTCAGAGTCCTAATTCCACTGTATAATTCTGTCTCTAACCCACATGTCATTTTAAGGAGAAGAAACGGTTACTGCCTGTCTCTTGTTCATGAACGTAAGAGTGTCAGCCAACTGACATGTCATTCTGCCATATCACATAAGTGTAAGATTTTTATGAAACCAAGAAAGCCTGTAGGAAAGTCAGAACTGGAGCTGACCAAGACAGTAACAGGAGACGAGATACTGATCAGGAAAAAAAACCAGGACATCTCTGAATTAGAAAGATTGAGCTCACCAGGAGAAAGGTTCTTTTTGCTAACAGCAGACTTCCTTGACTTTGCAGAGCCAGGACTTATTCCCTCCTAAGGGCTGGCACCAAACACTTAGTTAATCATTGTCTTGTTGATGCAAGAACCAGATGTGACTACAGCCCCTCTTTGTGTTCTGATGAACCTGCAGGACAGTCAGGGCATAGGCACAGAGACTTTGTACAGTGCTGAGAAAAACGGTCAGTTTGTAGAGCCTCAGTACTAGACACATTTCCATGGCTCTCCAGAAACGTAACTGAAGGTCTCAGCCTCAGCATGTCTAGTTAAGCTAACTAGAGCAGCAAAGTTGCAATCACAGGAACTAAAGCCACCCAAGAGATATCCAGACTGCCTGGGTGCAATTCAGTTCATTTTGGGTTCAGCGCCATCACAGCTAAATCAAAGCAAGCTCATGTCTATGCTGGCTGCAACTACATCTTGCAATACAGATGGAGCTTTAGAGCGGAATGGTCCTCTTGGAGCTGAAGGGGCAGGCTCCTGAGGAAATGACAATGAAAAGAATACACTCGCTTGTACTGTGATGTACAAGCATTTTTAGGGACTAAACACTGAGTAAATTTGAAGTCAATGTTTTCCAGCAGGCTTTAAGTAGGATGAAATGGGCTGATGCAGATCAAAAGAACAGATTTTTATCTACATAGGAAAGATTCCCTACTCTGTTAGGCTACAAGACACTGCTGTATTTTGCCTGGCACTGGTAGGGAAATGCAGTTAACTTGCAATCCTTGACAGAGAAAAGGGCAGTGTACCCAAAGAAGTGATGGGTTCCTGTCTGAAGCAAAGAAGAGAGCATCCAGTGCCAAATCAACAGCCACAGCTACACTCACCTGGAAGGTAATGCACTGAAAAGTGCCTGGCTTCTCCACATCCTTTTCTACTAACGTGTGATTCTGAGATGTCATCTGCAAGGTGACAGCCAGGTGGACAGCCTCAGTCAGGGAGCTAAGGTGAATGTAGAGCTTCTCCTCTTGTGCATGGTGAACGACAGCAGGGAACACGATCATATAGTGACTAGAAGAGAGCAGGAGGTGATCAAAAACAATTCAGAGGCTGAGGTGGACAGGCCAAAATCCATCTCTTATGCTTTCACAAAGAGGTAAACCCAAAGCCAGACATGTCTGGAGACCTGCAATTAATGAACTATAGTGCAGCTCCCTTTCTGTATCAGAAAGAAGCAACATGCCCAGCGTGGAACTAGAGACCTCCTAATATCTGTCACCAGCTTGCCACCAGCCAGGACACAACTGCCCCACATACGATCCTCCAACTGTGAGTACACAGACCAAATCTCTGTGAGGAATGAAACCAAAGACTCAGTGGCTGAGGCCGAAAGCTTCAGTCCTCACATCAGATTTCATCCCCACCAGCACAGGATGAACAGAGGCAAAACGTGTGGCTTCTGTAGCTTTGCTGTGTGTGCACTGCTGTGCCTGCACAAGCAAACACCTGGGGCTTCACCTGCAGTGGTGCTTGAGACCCAGAGCTTGAAAAGGACAGTAGGAACTGCTTCTGCTCAGCCTCCCTGAGATCAAGGCCCCCACTCTTCAGTTCTGCAATTCTAAAAAGCGCAGCACCTCAGCACCACCCTTCAGTGACAGTCCCTTCCACCAAGCTCCCCCCAAATCAAAAGGAGATAATCTCACGGTTCCAGGCTTGCTGCAGCTGTGACTGGGAATAGGGCCAGGGCTAAGAGGAGAACTGGTGCTCCCATGGCTTGGGCTGGGACAGACAGCTGACAAGATCCACGCAGGAGGAGCTGACAAGATCCACCTATACTGAGGGGCTGGAGCAATCCTAAATATCCCCCTCGGGTGTTCCTAAGTCCAAAGACTGTGGGGGAGTTGATCTATGGAGATAGTATCTCTTCCAGACTAATGACATTAGCTGATATTTAACTTGCCTCCACCAACAGCAGAGTAAAGGCCACATAGCACAGTTCTCCACCCACATCTACATTCAGATGGCATTACAGGCTACATGATGCCAGAACACTGGTGGGGTAGATGTGGGCTGAGTGACCTCTAACCCAGGCTGCAGTGGTCTTGGGAGGATAACTCGTCTCAGCTGTGGCTAGTCTGGAACCTGTCTGTAGCATCTGATAAGAGCCAAAGCTGCACACCAGCTACTGTCCTCGGCTTGTAAAAAGCATCCTCAGGATTCTGTCTCTGTATCATTAATGATCTTCCCTTCATTCAGTATTTAATCAGAGCTTGGAGTAAAATCCTTTCAACTCACCTCCATTCCCTGCATCACAGCCTCCCTCCACCCATCCACTCCAGCTGCACCCATCACTTCTTTGGGTACACTGCCCTTTTCTGTGTCAAGGATTGCAAGTTAACTACATTTCCCTACCAGCTCATCCGTTGTAGCTGATCCTCCAGCTACAGAACCTTTTCCAGGGTTGCTCCTGCCACTCGCTGCTAACTTCCCTTGTAGCTCCACCGTAAGGCCTTTCCAAATAATGCAAGGCATTTAAAGTCCTTACATATTTTAGCAAATCTCCACTTTACATCCTTCTAGGCCAGATGTTGGTTCTTCTGCCAGCTTCCTCCAGCCATAAGGTAGTTCTATACTGACATGACCACCTATTTCCTAGAGACTCTTCTCAGGCACCGCAACCTTGTATTTCCTTTCCCTGAGTGGCAGCAGTGAAGTGAACAGGATTTGAATGTATTTGCCCTCTAGTTACAACCTCATTTGAAGGTGAATGTCCTCATCTTCCCCTGGCCCCAGCTGTGTTTTTGCAGAGCATAACCAAATATAGAGTGACTTTGCGATCCACCCACTCTGCTCCCAACTGAAGCAATCCCTTGGATTTACTTTGGCACAGTTTTCACATGTGGGTTTAGTATCTTTTAGAGCACAAGTCCAAATACATCAGCCTTTAACCTAGCACTATATGACATTGTGGATAATTTGCATGTTTAAAGCACTGTATGTCACTGATCTGAGAGCATATTTGATTCTTGAAAATCAACAAGGTTTTGAGTTTGAGACTAAAGTAGTGGGAGAAAAACAATCCAAGTTCTGCCTGTTTTCGGAAGCACTCACATTGGCTCTGCGTGTCTGATTCGTCATCAGGTTGGCTGCCTCTGAAGTTAAACGGGAACAAATCAACAACAAAAAAATAATAACATGCTAAAGCTCTTTCCTTCTTCCAGGGAGAAATGGGGACACTGAATCCCCGGTCAATTCTGTCTGGAGGCTGTCGGGCAGGAATGAAATTTCAGTAAGAATTAAATAATACATTAAAAAGAAGTTCTGCTGAAGAACCCTGAAGCAAAATCCACTGACACCAGGAAGAATTAATTTGTCCCCATATGTTCCCGATGAAATCCCATTAAAGACATCTGTATATAAATTGAGGCCCCGTACGGTAACTGAGCACTCCTGCTGCCATCAGTAGCGCTGCATAAGGCAGAGCAAGACATCCCCCAGAGAAATATCAGCAAAGCATACAAAGCCTTGAGACAAGTGTCTATGGTGTGCAGGCAATAAACATTGTCTCCACCCCTTCCACCCACCCGTGTCCCAGCCCCAGCCATGCGCAGTGTGTTTTCCATCTTCCTGGTTTTGTAGCCAAGAGAGACAGACACCCTGTCAAAGCAGAAGCTGCATAGTCCTTCAGCTCTGGATGAGAGGGAAAGGGAAGAAGTAAGACAGCAGAAGCAGGGGCAAAGTGAGAAGCTAAGCTTTCCATGAAGGAATTTAACCTGCAGTTGGCTATGTGGAGCATCACTTTCCTGTGGGGCAGCATTCTTCTCCTGTCTAGCATGACTGGAACATCTGCAATGCTGTAAGAACCTCAGCTGTTTCACATACGTGCTCTCGTCTGTGAGGAATCTTGGGAGTTGAAGGGGTTGGGGGTGGTGGTGACAGTGTGACAGAAACAGGATAGACGTCTTAAGACCACGATTGTTTTTTCTAGAAAGATGTAATTTCTCATATTCTCAAGGCCTCATTTGGTTCTCATCGTTCTCTCCCTGCCACAACTCCCCTACTACTTGGCTCTCCCTTTAGTGTAGATGACATATTTCTGCAAGGACTCAGGCAGAACAACTCTACCCTTTCTGCATGTGTCTAATTCCGACCTGCCAACGTCTCACATGTAATTTCCTTCAGAATATATTTCCTTTTGGGCTATGCTTTTCTCCCCAGAGTCATAGGTCACCATTTCAATCTTTAGCAAAAAAGCTGGGTGCCTTTACAAACCAGGCAAATGTGAGCCCAAGGTATCTAGTGGGGATGCTCTTTGTGACGCAGTGTGCTCATTCTGGCTTGGCCGTCTGTCTGCTCCCTCTGTGCCTTTTCCCAGACCTCTGGCAAACACAGTTCCCAGAATTGCTTCTCTTCACATACTTAATCAGGAATGCAGCTCCTGTTCCAGGAGGCACTGCTGTGATCTACTGGCTTGTGAGCTTGCTTTTGCTTTTTTAAGGTTTTTGCTTTTGCAGCCATGGCAAAAGTGCAATAAGAAACATGACTGTTCTTGGACAGTAGATATTACAGTGGGAAATATGTCACTGGATTGTAGTTGGGTTCCCTTCTGCTGTGTGTGGTGCAGCATGCAAAAGTTTAGTTATAAAAATCTTTTCCAGTGGGAGGTACAGTCTCTTCCTCTGGGCCATAAGTCATAGGCTGACACAGCTCCCACTTTACTGCTTTACTGTTACCTGTTTCCTTCAGCAGGAAGCTTTGGTTTATGGAAATACTGCTTGACTCAATAGGCTGTCAGCTGTCCCACCTGTATACTAAAGGTTTTGGCAGATTCATGAGAAAGTAATCCAGCCCCAGAGATGCTATCTTGTACTTTTGTAGCTCAGAAGGCAAGGCAAGAATTGTCAAAGGGGTGTAAGAAAATGTTGCAGAGCAAAGAGTCATTAGGAGAAAGGGGGATATGGGAGGTTTAAGCAGTGAGTCTTTAGTGCTCACCCCATCTTTTGGCCCAGTGACTAGGGGGAGGTGCCATGAGTCAGTTTAAACAGGAAAATCGAAATGTTGGCATCTGTTATCAGATGCCCTAATACTGGCAGCAGACAAGCTGCTCAAGGCAGCTTGACAGCACTCAAGTGTGAAAGCACTGCTGGCTCTGGGCCAGCAGGACTTTGACTGATTTTTTTTTCTTTTTTAATAGAAATTATGCTGTGGCAATACCATCTCAGCTCTACTATCCCTTCTCAGAGACAGTGTGCCTCCAGCTCAGCAGAAAGCAAGCATTCCCAATCCGTGTGACAGTAACCTTGCAAAGCAGAGCTGGGAATGAGACACTGATCACTCAGTCCATCTCCCAGCTCACCTCCTTTCATTGCACAAGCTTCCAGGTGAGGAAGATATATAAGATGTATGGTCTCTGGGGAGACCTTACAGCAGCCTTCCAGTACTTAAAGGGGGCCTACAGGAATGATGGGGAGGGACTCTTTGTGATGGAGTGTAGTGATAGGATGAGAGGTAACAGTTTCAGACTGAATGAGGGTAGATTTAGATTAGATATTAGGAAGAAATCTTTTCCTGGGAGAGTAATGAGATACTGGAACAGGCTGACCGGGGAAGCTGTGGATGCCTCCTCCCTGGCAGCGTTCAAGGCCAGGCTAGATGGGGCTTTGAGCAACCTGGTCTAGTGGGAGGTGTCCCTTCCAACCAAAACCATTTTATGATTCTGTGATGTTTTCAAAGGTTGTCAGTACAGTGAATAGTGCATGAGTTCTGGTCTTCCTGGGCAGGTAGGCAAAGAATTGGGCTTCCCATGAGGACATCTTAAAGAGGCACTGAATCTTTTGCTTCAGCCTGCATAGGCCTCCCAGTGTCCTTCCTGCTGTGTAGCCCCAGTGAAATTTTACTCTTCTAGAAAACATTCTGAAACATGCTGCGAGGTCTATCAGAACAAGAAGAACTAGAGCAGTATAAAAGCAATATCATAATTATTATTCCAAATGCCTGGGGATCCATGAAAGGGATTCACACTGAATGATGTTAACAACTATGCCTGCAGGTGCCTCCTCCTGTTGGAGACCTGGATGAAGTGGCTTTTATCATTCTCACAGTCCTGGAAGCAAACTCAGAGTTTCAGAAGAAACAGAAAGTCCTAATCAAGCATGCAGAAAAGAAGACTTTTATCCAGACAGACAAACCTGTGTACAAGCCTGGACAGATTGGTATGGCCAGAATGTGATATATTGTGAGAGAAAGAGCAGTCCTTAGGCCATAACATATAGGATAGCTTCTAGTTCTTGGAGAGGGGCCAGGCTTCATGTCCCTTCTAGGCTTAGAGGGATTTGGGGATAATTCTCCCCTATGCTGCCTGTGTTCTCCAGTAGTAGCCATACTCAGGAAGCATACCAGTGTGAGCAGGCTTGTGTGTTTTGGCTGATGATTGAGAAAATGTTCAGACATCACTGTGTTGTATTTGTGATTGCTCCAGTCAAAGCTGCAACAGTCTGTTAGTGCTCTAAATCCCTCTCTCTCCCACAGACCTCCTCAGATGAGGATTAAAGTCCTGCAGGTCCCATCACTGCCCTAGCACAACTCACATCACCACAGGGGACAGCTGTTGGCCTCTCAACCCTTTCCACTGGCATGACCTTCCCCGCAGGAAAGACTGAGAGTTCCGCCATAGGTCCAATGTCTGGAAAAATGATCTTTCTCACTAGCATAGCCAGTCTTCCCAGAAATTCCACACCACTTCTCTTGTTACTCTTTTCCAAGCAGGCTGCCAGCTCATAGAGGATTTTGAGCACAGGCACAGGAGTGGATGGCTCTGGGTGCTGCCCACACCTTCTCAGTGAAGCGCATGGACATCTCGTTCTTAGCCATTCATTCTTATTACTTTAACAGACTTGAATTAATTTCAGCCAGTCTTGTTTTTCTTTTGCTCTGTAGTCATGTTGCGAAGTGTAACCTTGGATCAGAACTTTATTGCCAGCAATGAAATGGTAAGTCAAGAGGGGAGGAACCTGTATTAAGGTTATTAAGAAACCTTTGTTATCTCTGAAAATGCTATGGGCTCACTCCATAATTTCTGGATCAGTGCTTGGCCCAGACAGATGATCCATCTGTGGGAAGCTGGTCTCAGTGTTGCTTTTGGTGCTTACAAACAGCATTGAGCACCACCTGCGGTGCGGGAACTCTTTATGATCTGGGTCGTGGGCAGTCCCTGGGAATTGCTTAGGGAAGACTCATGGATAGTGGGGGTATAAAAAATCCTAGGGAGGTAACTTTCCTGAAAGCATCCCATCAATAACTTTTATTTCCTCCCCACAGCACCGCCTTATCGAACTGAAGGTAAAGCGCCTATTTTATTGAAAGTGGTGATCTCATCTTGGGGAAGACACAGGTTTGGAGATGGTGGCGGGGAAATATGGATGCAGAAAGCCAGTTATCTCAGAATGAATGGAGACTACCCTCAATTTCTTGCCCTTCCTAACTTTAGTATCCACACAAATTTGGCAATGCAGTATCATAATACCAATCACACAGGGATCCCTGAAGTAAATGATGGGCGCCGCTGAAAACCAGTCCAGCAAACGTTTCTAGGGTGTTTACAGGACTTTTAGTCCCTCTAGCTGGAAACTAAAGATTTGTGAAAATCCTGAGGTTTTTATAAGGAGACTTTTACATTTAACAGAGAGAAAATAAAAGTGTGACTACTTAGTGTTGTGGCTATGCAACTAGAGAGGCTTCCTAAAGCAGCTTTCGTTATATTCTTGAAATCTTTCAGTTTACTTTAAATATTACAAGTAAAATACGGACTGCAGTCACCTAAGCTGAGGGAAGATACCTGAAAGTGGTGAGGATTGTGTAGTAACCCACGCAGAGAGATCACAGCTCCAACTAGAAATTGACAGTAGCAAATGCACTGCCCATGCCCATGCACACCATGTCTACCAAGCAATCAATACACTAACACATAGTTTCTGAGACACCTGTGCAATGCCTTTTGCCAGTTTAGCAAATGTAGTACTCTGACTCAGTTTCACCTTTTCACACAACAGTTCTCACTTGTTCTTCATGTTTATAAAAGACCCAGGAACTCATTGCTAAGTCCCTCCCAGATGGGCAGTGTGGCCATAGCCAGAGTTCTGCATCCTGCCCTCCCAGGAACCAGCAGTGCTGTAACGTTGCTCATCATAGACTGGTCGTGAAAGGCATTTGCGCATGCAACCCAAGTCTTTACATCCTCCTTTCTGTACTGGATATAGTATACGTGGACCCCATGTATGAAGTCCTGGACTCATTTCCCCAGACTTTGCTGGGAATTCAAGACATCGGATTCCCTGGTAATCACTCCCAACTAGCTCATGCCTTAGGCATAATTTGCTGTCAGGATTGACCCTCTCCACAGTGACCTGGGAGCTATGCCAGCTTAGATCACCACAGGGGTCTCTAAGAGGGACCACTTCTACCTCATAAGGAGCCAGGCAGGCAGTAAAATACAGTTTTGCAGCAGTCAGTGAGATGACGGTGCCACCAGAGAGGAATAATATCATAGATCAACTTTGTCAATGACAAAAAAGTCCTATCCTCTTCGAGCTCAGACTCATCTGAGCACTGTAGCTGTGTTGTAGACCTTGACTCATAAGACAAGAGGATTTGTTCTCAGACCATGCTGGGGTAGTTTGGACATCCTTCAAGAGTCTCCTTTTGCACTGGGAAATAACTACTCTCAACTACTCTCTATGCAGGACCCCAAAGGGAACCGGATTGCACAGTGGCTAAACGTTACACCCGTGGGAGGCATTGTGGATCTGTCCTTCCCTCTAGCTGCAGAAGCAATGACTGGAGAGTACACCATTAAAATGCCTGACCTCACACATACCTTCAGGGTAGAGGAGTATGGTAAGAGTCTCAGGAAGCTGACTGGCATCAGAGGAAGATGTGTTGTTTCCAGCCCCTCTCTCTCATAGAGTTGAGTGGACCATGCAGCTGGTAACAGCTGTGCTAGCACCTGAGATGTCAGCAATAAGTGTAGTCACTGGCTTTCACTTGGGCCCACTGGCTTTCTCCTCCCCTGTGTCATGAGGATGGGCTGAAGCACTGTCCCACAGCTGTGGTCTGGGGAGGTCTGAGCCTAGTAAGGCTGTATATTCCCACCATACTCTCTTAGCTGGGCTGCTGATACATTGCTACCAGGCCCTGTGCTGGTAGTCAGGGAATGAAAAGAGATGTTTCTTTTCTGTGAAAAAAACATTTGGGGAGGTTTGGAACAAATGAGCTCTCTCTATTTTCACTGATTTATATTTCTCTTTCTTTCACACAGTGCCACCAAAGTTCAGTGTATCCATCCAGATGCCTCAGGTGGTCACTATCTTGGATGAGAGCTTCCACCTCCAAGTCTGTGGCATGTGAGCTGACTTACTGTGGCAGAAGGTGCATTCTTACCAGTTTGGAAACTGCACAGCTATCAATAACTGAGCTCAAAAGGGTCTCTGTCAAACTAATCCCCACCCTGAAGTCTGGTCTCCTGGCATCCTTTGCTAAGAACATTCCTGGATTCTCACCTTTCTCCATGTTGTCTTGTTCTTTTTTCATGAGTTTGAAAGCGTGGCAGTGGATTCCCTCAGTGGGGCATGTGCCCTATAACACAGTACCCCTGCTGCATTGATTAGTGCCAGTGTGGAAGGAATAATGACTCCCTTGTGGCCAGCACAATGTCTCCTAACACTACCTGGTGGGACTAGTGTTGAAGAGAACTCACCCACCACTGCCTTCTGTCTCAGTCTAATTAAGCCATTTTAACTTCTTGGCCTCTGCTGAGCTCATGAACCATGAAGATATTGCAGGTTGCTGCGTTGTATAGCTGCAAACTACAGGCTAGAGCTGATATTATTGACTCTTGAGCCAGTGTTTCTGTAAATGAGTGTAAGTCCTCTCTGCTATGTTTTCCAGGTACACGTATGGGAAACCAGTCCAAGGTGGTGTGAAGGCTACGGTGTGCCGTAAACATATCCACTATAATTCAAAGTCTTCCAGAGCCAAGCGCAAGATTTGTACGGATTACACTGGTGAGGTGAGCACATGCGACATCTACTCCTCTTGCAAAAGAGAGGAACAGAAGCAAAGAAAGGGAAGAATACTAAAGGAAGGAGTGGGACAGGCATCAGCTAATAAAGCAGCATGCTCTTTGCTCAGGGATGAATGGCTGATATGCCTTTAACTCTCCAGTGTAGCAATCTCAGCCCTTCTCAGTGATTTCTCTGACTGCACTTAGATGCACTCAAAGGAAAGAGCATCTGTGAGCAAGCTAACTATTGTGAACATGCCTACAAAGCAAGTATTACAACAGGGCAATTAAAAATATGAACACTGTCTATATCTACTCACTTCCACTGGATGCTTTTTGGCGCTGCCTTTTAATCTGGTATAAACACATATGCGCTGTTTCCCAGCAGCAGCTCTTTTGGAGACACAGAAATTACCTCTTGCATCTAAGCAACTGTAGTTCAGCACAGTCTTTACTCATTCATCTCTAGGATGGAATGACTATATCTCTACTTGTTTATATATTTTTAAGTAACCCCGCTCACATCTTAAAGTTTTATCATGTTGTCAAGGAGAAATGACAATTCATGTTTGCTGCTGACACATGCATAGGTGTGTAAAGAGGAGACACGTGTGAAACAGCATCTACTTTTAGTGACTCCTCCACAGAAAAGAAGTGTGTTTCATGCCAGCATAGGAGGTGCTCCTTTAACTCAAGTGTCTTACATACTTTTAGACTTCTGGGCCTTGGGTTTGATCTGCTCTACCGAAGTGATTAGTGAGTTTGTGATTGGTTAACAGATACAATTTCACACCCCCAGACAAACAAGGACGGATGCTTTGCCACTGAGGTGAATATTAAGGTTTACCACCAGAAGCGTAGTGAAAAGTATGATTTCAACCTGGAAGCTGTGGCTTTTCTGAAAGAAAGTGGAACAGGTAACAAAAAATGATTCTACGTTTAATGGAAAATCTTTTACTTTATATTCCTACAAGATGCTTGCCTTTGGGTTTTCATCTGAAAGACTGCTTATGTAGCCTTATGTCTTCCCATCAAACCACTGGAGCTTTCTGCATTGGCTCCCACAGGATCAAGAGTTCAGAGGGTTGTGTCTGCCCTGAAAGCACAATGGCAGCATGGGTGTTCAGATATGCCATAACCACCCAGGTCTGACACATTGGACATGTGAGTTCTCCCAATTGCAGGCTGGGCTTTACGAGTATGCTTGTTCCCTGCCCAAGCTGTTGTGGCCATTTCGGCTCTGACAATCATCTTGCTCTGGAAGAGGTGGGCAAGAGTGGCTTTTTCTAGTCTTCTAGTCACGGCAGAAATGTGCACAGCGGTGAGCCAGGCCAGGTTCTTTTGTTCTTAAACCATGCTTCAGGAAAGACCATTGGAATGAGGAGATACTTAGAGCAACCAGTGATAGCCTGACTGTACGGTTAATAGCTCCTTGTCAAATTTATCTCCATATCCAAGATAGGAAGATAAGGCTACTTGTCCAGAGCTACTTTTAAATATCCTCTCCTGTAAGGTTTCCTCTCTTATAAAATTTTACGAACGCTTCCTTACAAAAAAATGTTTTGCAGCCGCTTGCTGAGAGCAATGACACATGTCCACTTACCAAACAACAGCAGTGATTTCAGTCAGGCACCACATGACAAGACAGCAAACTGTGAACTAACATGGTGACTGCAAGGGAAATCGTTGTCTTTTAGTGATTGCTGTGAGAACAGGGGGAGAATAGAAGTGGATGATTATGAGTAGGACCATCTTAAAGTCAGAAAGAGCATTTGAGAACTGTGTGGCAGAGACCTCCTGTCATTCTAGCAGGTCAGGAGGTAGGAAGCACTATTGTTGATTGTGTGGGTTAAATGACTCCTGAAGTTACATGGAGAAACTACAGTCTCCTATGGATGTTAGTCCATGCCCGTCCACCCTTGCTGCCTTTGCTCAAATACATGGTTCTCACCTGCATGCACCTCCTGTTTTTCCTAGGGGTGGAGTTCAACACCACTGAAAACTGCAAGGTCACTTTTGATATCACAACTCTCCAGTTCTGGGGGACAAGCTACTACTATCAGCAAGGAGCTCCCTACTATGGAAATGTAAGTAAACAAGGCAGAAACATGGAAAGCCCAGCAGCTGGGCCTAAGGGGATGGTGGGCACAGAAATGCTAAGGCATCCCCTTGCTCTGAGCTGCCCAAAGCTGCTAGCACAGTCCTCTCTCCCAGCGTTTCCTTTGAAATCTCTGCCAAGAGGTGCTCCAATGGTGTGACCACAGGATAGGCACACGGCTTTGCCAGATGAGAGGCTGCTTCGTAAATGGGGAGGGGTTGGAAGAGTTAGTGTTCACAGTAAGAGTCCCTTTGCAGGGAGGGGTACTGGGACTACTACTGGGAGGCAGATTTTCAGTCCTGAGACCTTTAATTCTCTGATTCTTCTCTGCATCGTTACAGCTGGAACTCAAAAGTGCCAATGGGACTCACCTGAAGAACAAGGAGGTGATTCTTACAGTGTCCCATGGTGGCAAGAAGCAGAACAAGATCTACTTCACAGATGACACTGGGATGGCCTCTTTCACCTTAGAGACATCAGCATGGGACAACAGCAGTAAAGTTTTACTACAGGTTAAGGCAAATAATTACACTGGATTTAGCTAGCACTAAGCCATGTAATCCCTCAGATTTATAGTCTGTATCATTGTCTCAGTATAACTAGGAATATGGAAGCATGGAGCAGTGAAATGACAGCTCTAGGACAAGAGGAATCACGTTTGAGCCCCTGGCACCACACACAGTCCCTGAGCAGTCAGGAACCATGCTGAGAGATGGGGCAGTGGAGAGAGGCCCCATGAAGTTCTGACTGAGTTCTACCTACATAGCACCTCTTTCTGAGGTGGAAAGAGCTTTGTGGGGCTGGTCAGGGACAGAGAGCAAAGGAAAAGCTTCCACATAATATGGAACAGGAAAAAAAGAAGGGAGAGAGGGAGCAAATATCTGAAAATAGATATAGACAAGAAAATATCAGTGGCCAGTTTGCATCATGTTTCCTTATAGCATAAGAGTTAGCAGGAACCTGGGATATAAGAGGCAGAAAATTTATGAAGGAAGGCTAGTGATTAAGCAGTTGGTACAAGTCAGTCTGGAGAAGAGCAGATAACCAGCATGTAAGGAGCTAAATAGGGATGCCACTATCAGGGAATTGACAGAGAGAGTTGGCATCTGCTTTCCCATGAGCTCTCTCTGATTGTAGGGGTAGGTTTCTAATACCTGCCCTATCCAAACTTCAAGGTCAAGGCATTTCAAGGCAAGCCCTTTCTCTTTATCAGAGAGCATACAGTGTCTTAGATGATGAATCTTGACCTTGCTGGAAGTCCACAAGATGTTTTTATCATAGCCTCAGTACAGATAGGTCATAGGTCAAAGATGAGGAAGGTTACTGATCTTCATTTGTCCCCTGCCACCTCTGTCCTGTGGATCAGAGAAAGTGCTAAAAAAAATACAGTGTGCAAGTAGAATAACACTGAACAGTGAAATACTTTATCAGGGCAGATCCAGGCTGATACTTGCCCCACACACAACAGACAGAAGCAAAGGGCTCAGCAGTTTGATCCAGGGACTAACCACCTTTTCTGTGCCACAGGCAAAGACCCAGCCAGAGGACTTAAGTGGCCGAAATGTGAGGGTGTCTTATGGCACTGCATCCCTCACGCTGAGGGCCTTCTACTCTTCCAGCCACAGCTATGTGAGGATCCAGCCAGTGCAGGCAATGCTGCCCTGCGGGGATGTGCAGCAGGTCACTGTGCACTATCGCATCCTAGCCACAGAGCTGGGGGACGGGGCTGCCAGAGCAGACTTCTACTACCTGGTGAGTTGAGGGCAATGCCAGCAATGCGGTCAGCTTTGCAAAGCCAGCACAAGGCCCTGTGCTGGCCCAAAGACATGGGGCAGAGCAGAAGCACTATTAAACCTTTGCCCTGTTCATTACCCTTTAGGTTTTGGCCAGAGGATCCCTTGTGCATCACGGCCAAACAACAGTTCTTCTTGATCCACCATTAGGTAAGAGCATCTAAATACCAGGAACAGATTAAGGATCCAACAGGAAAATGCTTCCAGCCTAAATGAGGAAGGAAAGAAAAGATAATAGAATCATAGAACAATTCAGGTTGGA
>NW_009709815.1:76803-84524 GCF_000703405.1 Apaloderma vittatum | reverse complement strand
CCAAAATATTTTGAGAGCTGTAAAATTAGTCGGAGATCGTCTTAATTCTGTCGGCAGGACGAAAATTGCTGGGAGGGGGAGCAATTAAATGTTGCGCATTTCTCTGTCCGTTTTGAATAGAGGTTTTGTTTGGGGTTGATTCAGGTTTTTTTTTTTTTAAGGGTTTATTCTGATGCTTTTCAAGCCTCGGTTCCCCTTTAAGGGGAAAAAATACCCACCCACCCCCACCCCTATTAAAAAATAACAAAAAAAAAAAACCTTCGAGACCTTCTGTTATTCCCCTCTCTGAGAATGAGAACATCAGCTATTCAAGCGTATTGATGAACTCCCCCAAAAAGTTTATTAAGAGAAGCGAAAACAAAAGGACTAAAGGCCGCAGGCAACTGGACAGACAGTTTATAAACTAAGGTCCCATTGTCCCCCTGAGGCAGATGCATGAATACCTCTGAATGGGTCCCTTTGGAGTGACAAGATCAAGCCAGACAACAGCATGTTAAAAGGAAGGAGCGCTGTTTCTCTTTCTCCAACCCAAAGATCTGCTCCCCCTACTCCTCCTGCATTAATGTACATCTGCAGGGGGAGGAATAAATAGCTCCTTAGGATCTGCGGCCTTCGGGGTTTTTATTCTTCCACCCCCAGCACCGGCTCTTTGCACCATATGCTGCAGATCAGCCCTCCTTTCTCTGCAGCCTCCAGCCAGGCAGTCGCCTAAAATGATCCCCAGCAATCGCAAACTTTCTTCCTTCTCCCTTTCCCCCCACTCCTCTTCTCTTTCCTTTCCCCTGCTGCTGTTAAAATCGCGATTTACGGCCTGCTTGTCTAGGAGATCCCTCGTGGTCAATTAGGTTTGCACAGAGCAATTTAACTAATAGGCTTTGATGGATTTATTTTATTTTTTTTTTCCCCCCCCTCTTTTCCCCGGGATGTCGTCCTTGTGCTGTCAGGATGTGGTGATGGGGAGAAGTGCCCCGAGCATCCCGCAGAGAGGGGCAGGGGATGGCAAAACTGGCAATGCACGCCCATAAAAGTCCAAAAATTAATTTTCAGACATGCTGCTGAGGGTCTCTTCGTTTTCACTGACTGCTCCCGGCTCTGGTCTCCATGTTGTGGTCGAAGGGAATGGGGTTGAGCAGTGTTTGGGTGAATTTGGGTAATATCAAGTGGCTTTGGTTTCTCTCATAAAATCACAATGAGCTGTACGAGCACTCATCTCCCGTCCTCTGCTTCTTTCAGACATTTTTCCACCTCTGCTAAGGTTAAGTCAGGAAAGTTTTGTTTTTAAAAGCCTTGGAAGGTGAAAGGATCTTTAATGTATGTTTGCGGTCAATGATGTTTTAGCTTTACTGTCTTGGGGTATTTTGTTGCGTTGACAATGGAAAAAGTAGGGAATTTTTTTTTGTTTGTCATCACTTTGCCCCCCCTAAATAACTTTCAGAGGTGCGGATTGCAATAATAGACCAGGCAAGGTGTAAAACTGCATGTGGAGATTTCCCAGCCTGCCCAAACCCAGCCCTGGGTGTTTGTGTGTCCCCCCTGCCCTTACTGTCACATCGAGGGGATCTCTTCAAGGTGGGAACATCTCAGTCTGGTTGTCATGGTGGCCACGAGGACGTTTTGGGGGCTCATATCTCTGATGACATCTAGCTGGTCCCTGGTGCTCTCGGAGCCTATTTGCACACTCCTTAACGAAAGACAGCTCCTGAGCGTCGGGTTGCAAGGTCAAGCGATGATAATAATAATAAAATTACCCCCCTTTTCCCAGCCTCACCTTCCCCTCTGCAGCGGAAGAGTTGCTATTTCATGGCTGGCTAAAGCTAAACTTCCCTCAGGGGGGTTATGTGGCTTATGACCCCCCTAACCTGTACTTAGTACTTTCCAAAGGAGACGTGCTCCTGGAGAGGTGACTTGAATGGAGACGGAGCCACAAGGGCAAAACCAATCTATTAAAAAAAAAAAAAGAAAAAAAAAAAAGAAGACTGAAACCAAAGCCAAAACAGCATCAGGGAGGAGCAGAAACACTGAGCAAAAGACAAAAATAACAAAAAAAAGCAGAGGCATGTCCCAAATAGAGAATTACCTGTTTAATCAGCCAGGACAATAGTTTGTGGGGAGCCACAGGGAGCCAATGTGTGGTTTTGGTGACAGTCCTACTGTTTAACTCTTCACAGACCCAAGCAGGACTTTAATACTGGCTGAGCATTCCCATTTTCATCTGTGCTTTTGTGGTGATGATGCTTTTCGCGAAGAGACAGCATGCACATATGCGTTTTTTTTTTTCAAGACAGGGGACTCTTTGGAGTCCCTCAAGCACAGGAATATTTTTATTATTTCTCCTTGGGGTTTCCATAAGGTACATTTGCCTGGAAGCGTCGCAAATGGGGCCGGGGAGAGGGGAAAAAAAGAAACAGATGAGGAGCTGATGCGATGAAAGACCAACAGATTTTGGGTCATTTCTGTTCCCGTAGTGGCTCCCTGAGGCATTTCAAAGAAAAAAAAAAAAAGAGAGAACAGAAATGCATAATCAAACCAAGGAGCCAGTTTGCCAGGCCAATACTCGCAATCCCAAAGTCCCATTTAGCTGCTCGCAGGATTATCACTTGTTGCCGATTCCAAACCAGCAGGTGTTGTCAGCTCTTTACGATCACCGTTATTTATACGGTGCCACTGGTGGGCCTGGTGCTCGGCAGCCCCGGACAGGCGAGAGCCAGCCTCTCCCCTGAGAAGATACCGAACTAAATCAGACTTAACACAGCGGCAGACGTTAATATGCAGCATATGGGGATGAGGAAGGGGAAAAAAAAAAGGGAGAGGTTCCAATCCACAAAGATCGTGCAGTCTCCATGCGTTAAATCCTGCACCCGTCGGCTGGTTAATTCGTTTTTTGTAGGAAAAGTGAGAGAATTGGATCTGCGTTCATACCCGGGGAGCCTGCAGCGTGAGGGTAGGGGCTGAGGTAGGGCATCACGCCTTGCTTTGCGGATGGGATGGATGAATATTATTTTCTTTATGGACCAGGGCTGAGATTTGCACAGCCAGAGCCAGCTTGTGGCATAGAAAAGAGCCGGGGGATAACCCAAGTGAAGCAGCTTGCCCAGGTTCACACGGCGTATCAGCGGCAAAGCCCAGACTGGAACCTTGTGTAAAAATTACTAAGCAGAGCCCCATCCACTGCCTTTTTTTTTTTTTCTTGAAAACCTGGTGGGTTTATGCGGGAAAATTCCCATGGCATCTGCAGGAGTTTTACCGCAACATTGAATACGGACCTGGAGATTTGGATTTTTCTATTTTTTTTATTATTATTTTTTTTCCTTTAGAGGCAAATCAGCTCAGAGAGCAAACAACTAGATGCTACTTGGAAATAAAACACATTTCCAGCTTAGGCCTGCAAAGGCTTACGTTTGTGGGCGACTTTATCCAAATGAGTCATCCCATCCCATGTCCGTGAGAGGATTCCCCGTGTAAGCAAAATTGACCAATACGACATTTATAGGGATTGGGCCAGGCACGGGCAAGAAGCATTCCCTGGCTGAAGGGAGGCTGTGCAGGGAAAGAAATCAGCTCGGCAAAACTTAATAGAGCCTCCTCCTGTCTTAGTCTTGGAAGACAAGAGCAGAACTGGTCGCCACTTAGCTGGTGTAAAATGCAAAGTGACCCCCCCCTCCTTCCCGTAGTTGTCTGAGGGAGGCTGGACCCTGCTGTAAAGCTCCATAAACCGGGCTCACCCTGCCAAGTCTTCCCCCCATCCCTTCTCCCTGGCGTGTTTTAAATGATTTTGGATTTTAATGCAGGGCCTGGAGCTCATTCCTTCGTATTCATGGCATCAAACAAGAGGCTGCTGCCCCCAGCTGGGTTCCTTGAACTTAGAAGCAAAGCTCTGCTCAATATTACCTTAATTAATTAACTAAAGAGACAATGGCTTTTGAGGTCTCACCTCTGTTGCCAGGGAGGGGGGCCTTTTGACGGAGCCCTGCCATAAACTAATTCCGAGTTCCAGCAAGGAGTCATAGGGGGAAGAGTTAAGTGACACTATTTACTTGTTTACCAAGACAATTTATGTCATATTTGTTTTTCCCCACCTTCTGTCTGCTCACTAAAAACTCTGCTGGGGGTGCAGGGGGAAGGAGGAGGAGGAGAGAGTATTATTTGCATTAACCACTGAAATCAAAGCACATTCCCATCTGAAAAATACCACTTCATAGCTTTTGGTATCTTCTTTTTTTTTTAATTTTAATTTACAAAAACTTTTTGAAGCTTTCCAGGTTCAATATAACAAATCTGAGCTTTGATGCTTTAAAAGTGCCATAAAGAGCTACAGGCAACATCACAGTTAACCCAAAAAAAATATAGACTTAAAGGCTCCTGGGAGCACTTGTATCTCTTCTGAATGTTGTGGGAGGGTGGTGGTTTTTTATTTTTTCATTTGCAAGGAGGCACTGAAGATATGTTTGCTGGTTTATTCCACTCAGTGACAGGCATTTCGTATTTTGCAGCAGCAAGAAAAATGTTTTAAAAGGTCACAGTGAAAAGTGACCAGCTGGAAAACCTGTGTTGGAATATATATGTTGTATAGTCACCAGTGCATCGTTAAGAGATTTTGGGTCGCCGTACCCAAGAGAAGGGTGATGTGATTGGTGTTTTTATAGGTGAGGAAATGAAAGCACAGCCTAGACTAGCTTAGAGTTAAGGAACTGAATTTGTTTCATGAAGTTCCCCTCTCCATCTTCACAAACCATCCCTGTGCTGAGGCTCAACCAGCTCCCTGGGTGGAATTCTCGAATAACATCAAATGGCTTCACTTCATGGAGTTTTGTAAATTGAGTAGATCACTGGCTGTGGATTTGAGGAGGGGCTTTTGGTATTCGGGGTCCACAAACTCTACATCTCCCGTTTTTCACTACAATTGTCGGCGCAGTGTTTTTACCGTTTAGCAAATAATTCCCCTCTCTGCCCAGCTGCATTGGTAAGGACTGTCCACACCAATACAGCTGAGAAATCTCATGATCTAGAAATATGTTCCTTACATGCAAGGAAAACAGGATTTTTTGTAGGAGATTCCTCATTTGGATCAGAGGAGGGATCAGTTACTCCCCCCTCGCCATATCCGTGCATTTTTGGTCTGGGTTTCATTGCTCAGAACTTAGGTTGGTGCATGCAAAATACGTTTGTGTGTATTTCGGAGCTCTGGGGCATGTGAAAACGTGATCATTCATAACCGCATCTCCCAATTTAAGGCATGCAGTTTTGGAGGCCTGGGCTCAGCCACTGGAAATTTGGTCCTTATTGTCTCATGGCCCGAATCTGCAATTACTTATGTCCATATTTAATTGTATACATGTGAGTAGCCTCACTGCATGAAACACAGACACGATTACGAAGATCCTTCCACTACCACCTCCTATAAAAGCGAACGGTTGACAAAGGGATCGTTAGCTCATTTAGCAATAAGCAGCTCCCAGGGTGCGGGGTCTCCTTTTCTACTCGTTGTAGCAGAGTTGTGCTCGCACACAAGGTTTAAGGGAGAGATTCTGTCGTAAACTAGGCAATTTCATACACCTACTTCAGCTTGCATCGACTCTGGAATTTCATTTGTTAACTCTAGGTATTGATTTAGAAAAATAAAATGGATTTTTAGTTCACCACTACCCGATTAGTTGATCCACAAATACCCTTTGTATGCGCCGTCTGTTTTGTCTAAGGAACACAGAACTGACCTGTGGCTCTGGAGACTTTGCCACTGGGTTGCTTTGCCTTTGTCCAAATTGCTTCACCTCCCCATGGCTCCGTTTCTGTTCCCACCTCTGTCTTGTCTGACCGAGGACAGTCTCTTGCTGTGCTTGGTTCAGTGCCTGGTGTGACAGCCAACCGAAACAACCAAGCGGTGTTGTTCTTGCAGTGGTAACACATATCAGTGCTGCTCTGGTTTAGCTGAGCATCTCCTGAAGCTGGAGGATGTCTAAGAACCACCTAAATGCTACAAGAGCTGCTGTTTCAGTAGGTGAATATGAACCAGATCTGGCCCAACTGTTCTTCACTACATCTCAGAAATGGTGAAGATGTACCTGTTGCGGCTCCACAGAGATCTCTCTTAATAATTATTGTTTTTTAAGTCTGCTTAGTAGACTCAAGGCTGTTGCCATTTGGGGTTTCTGCCTCATGGAGAGCTTCCCTGGTGCAGTCAGGATCCTTTTCTTGCTTCTTGCACTGCGCTCACCTGTCAGTTGGGATCTTTGAATGAGCCCTCGCTGCACCCTCCGCCACCTTCGCCGTCACACGGGAATGGGCAAGGAGCATGTTGTTATTAACCACGAAGTGATTCATGACCAAGGTTATGTGTTGTTGTGAGAAGTCCGTGCTTCTGGTGACTAATGGCAAACGGTGATATTGAGGGGAAACTTGGACTGTCGGTGATTTGTACGGGGCTCGGCCGGATTTGATTCCAGCATTGCCTCCAGTCGCCTGCGTGTTCTTGCCATTCAAGCCTCTGATCTTTGCGAGGGGCTGGGAGGGTTGGGCAGGGTTGTCTACTTAGAACAAAAAGTGATATCGGTGGTACTGGTGTCACTCTGTCCCTTCTCTCTCCGGGACCCATAAGCCTTGGTTAGACTTGTGTGACTTCACGATTTCCAGCCCCTCACTTCCCAATCACAAACATGACAGCGGAGAGGGCAACGGCAATTCTTTTCCATAGAGGGAGAGAACACCTGTGGGGCTGTTTGCCAGACTGGTCCGAATCAGTGTTCACCCCGAAAATGCACTAGCAAAGGGAGCTGCAGGAAAAATTAGTGGGTGTATTCCTGTCCCATTTCTTTGACTCCTTCTCTTCAATCCCGATTAGGGGTGACCTGCTCACAAAACCAGGCGACGTAGAGTCTCCGCATCACTGGGATTACAAAATTATAGTTGCTCCGAGCTCTGGGTTTGGGACACAAGGCTGATTTCCTTGGGGGTCACCCAAGACAGACCCACTCGTATGATTTTGGTTTGAACTTGAGCCAGGGACTGGAGGGAGAGAGCAGCCCACTGCTAGGAGGAGGAGGAGGATAGAAAGGATGTCTTGTTTGTGGGTGAAGCCACCTGGCTCCCTTTACCCGGGCGGCCTTGCTTCTGATGTACCTTTCAGAGGGGCAAGAGGGTGAGGGGATTGGAAACACTTCAGAAATGTAAATGCCGTCCATTTGTTTATAATTTTATACCCCGACATGTAACCTGAACCTGATGGAGTCAATAAAGAATTAAACCTCTGCATGTTTCCTACCTCAAAAATACTGGAGCAAATCCAGGGCTCTTGAAGGCGAATTATTCCAAAGAGCCGAAAGGAAAAGAAAAAAAAAAAAGAAGCCTGACTTTTTGTATTCCTATTTTTATTTTTTTTTTGGCCCCCAAAGTTTTGAAAGAGTGCCCTTACTTGTTCTCCAACATCAATGGGAAACCAATGGATTTTCGGGAGCATGGCCAGCTAGCTGCGAACCAAGCCCCATGATTTACAAATAATTACATTTGTTCAGAAGAGTTTTGAGGACAGAAACTAATTCGAAGGGAATGAAATTTCTCAGTCTGAGAAAGAGTCTTGGAGGACTTTTCATTTTCCTTGTTTGTTTTTTTTTTTGAGGGAGGAGCATTTTCTGCTCACAAAATAATAAGTTAAACACCTCGGGAAGAGCTTACTTGTTGCAATTATGCATTTTGAGTTGTTAAATAATAATTTTGCCACTAGCATTCCT
>NW_009709815.1:71437-76791 GCF_000703405.1 Apaloderma vittatum | reverse complement strand
GTTGTTTGTTTTTTGGGTTTGGTTTTTTTTTTTAAATGTAGAGTATAATCATCTTACATAGGGTAAACCTGACCTAGCTGTAAATCTGGTATCTGGATTTCGCATGCCACAAATTGAAGGGTCACATAGATAGAGGTGTAGATTTGGGTGATGAAATCAAATTAAACCCAGGGACCGTACAGGACAGTGTGATGTTTCTCTGTCCATCTCTCCTGGCTCAATATTCTCTAGTGGTTTTTCATATCTGTCTCAAGCCAGTGGTGAGCTGAGGCATTGCAAGCATGTAATTTCTCTCTCTTCTCCTGGAGTGCACTGGTTGGACTGGGAAGAAAACACATGGATAGAACTACCTGTGCTCAGGTCATAATATTTTAGAGGAGAGCCCATGCTTTCGTTCAGCATTTGTACACCCGGTGCGCCGGGCAAAAAGGCAGAGGACAGAGTCTTGGGAACTCTGTACAAATATATTTATTTTGTAAAGCAGCAAAATTACAGCCTGTGAACCGTAAGCATAGAAACTGTAAATTTGAGCTACCTCCGAGTGAGATTTTATATTTTTATACGTGGGCCAATCATCGTCAAAGCATGTGTATAACATAATTGATGATGGACAGACCTGGGAGGAGGGAATTAGGAGCTTGGTGGCTCATGCCCCGCCTTACCTATGATGCTGCGTGGGGGCAAAGCAATCCGAAGCGACGGTGGATGCCAGTGACTGCTCTCAGGGCACAGCTGCCCTGAGTTTCAGGGAAACTGAATTCAAATACCTGCAGAGGAAGGAGGGTTTTTCCTCCTGGCAGGACTCCGGAGAGCTTTGCGCCTTATCCAGTGATCCAAGGGGCTGCACCGCTTTTTGGGGGCCAGCAGTGCCTTTTCCCAGAGCCAGCCACGACCCCCAAGCAACACGCTTTAGGAACAGCCTCTCAGAATAGTAAGGGAGTTCTGGCTGGAGTTTTCTTGGTTGCTTTTTTTTTTCTTTTTTCTTTTTTTGGGCTAAGTTTATCAGTGCCCGAGCACGCCTTGAAGTGTCAGCTTGACATAATATGTAACAGTAATTAAGAAATAAGCCTCTTGCCCGGTTTCACAGCAATCATTTAGCTAAGTAACTACCATGGTCCAGTGCCTCAAAAATCACCATTAGCCCACGCCACTTATGGCCATAAAATTTCTTGTTTTCTGCTTTTCATCGGACTCACCCTGGAATCTTCGTTTTGCTTTATTTATACATTTGCACTCAAACAATGGCAATAAACCCATTCCCAGAGTGTTGCAAATCAGAAATTTGTCCACATTTTTTCCACCACCTTCCTGGGTGAAGCTGCCTTTTGCTTGACGGCGGTGGCTGGAGGCAGCTGGGAGCGGAGGGGGGGAGCAGGGTGTTGCGGCGCGGAGATTGATCGGTGCTGTTGGAAGTCGCTGGGATGGGGCAGAGAGGGGGAGCCGGAGGAATCTGGCATGAAAAGGCAGTTTGTGGTGACAGGAGTTTCTTTTGAAAGACCTGATTGAATCAGACCTGAGGCGGGAAGAAACGGCTGTTGCCTTCATTGAGTTTTTGCTAACTTTTCCCCACCACCACCTTCTCCCGTTGAGGTTTCCAGTTCGGGCTTTTTCACTTTATTCTGGTTTAATGTGTCCTATGCTGTTTAAGAAATAACCACGAGGTCCTGCCTGCAGAGTGAGGAGAAGGAAAAAAAAAAAAAAAAAAGGAAAAAAAGATTGTGGACATCTCACTCAGTTCCCAGCAGCCCGTGAGACATATTTTTAACCATTCTTAACCAGCGGACCGCTAATTTCAACAGCCTGTGGTTTTTAAACCGATTCACCATTAGGCACTTAGCCTCTGTAACTTATGATTAAAGCTCTCTCCAGGCGACTCAATGGACCGGATCGGGATGCTGTGACACGAACTGACTTGTCTTCGTTGGTACAATTTATGGAGAAAGCTGCTCGCCTGGCCTTATTACCGCAATATCTGCAAGCTGCCTTTCCCTGGGGACTGCGCCGCGATCCAAACACAGATGCTAAACAGTTTGTCTTTAATTAAATAAAACTCTACGAGGCTCCGAATCCCATTTTCCTCAATATCAGGCTTGCTCTTTTACCAGTACATCTCCTGCAGGCCTGGTTCAGGTTTTACTGGGCGGCCAACTTAGAGAGTAATGACTGCTCACTCAAGCAAGCGCCAGCTGGCATTATGGAGATTTACCCCCAGTGACATCTGAATTGAGCTTTGAGTAAATGCCCTCGTATTTGGTCCACTCAACTTCAGAGGGAGTTTTGTCTGAATCAAAAGAAATAGGGACAGGGGAAAGAAGGAGAAAAAAAAAAAAAAAAGAAGAAAAAAAAAAAAGAAAGATTTTGAGCCTTAGCGGTTAGTGAAGTCGGACTGCCCGGATTTCCCTCTCTTGTGGCATTTGGACACTAGAGAAAGCGCTGGGACTTAAACTGAACTATCGACTTGTGGAGGAAAAATTCCTACTGGCAAGAGCTGCCTTGTGCTGACTGACATGTGCAGGAGATGACCTACTAAGTCTTTTTTTTTTTCTTTTTTTTTTCCCCACTTGCTGTCGAGTTTTTTTCTCCCCGGCTTTTTGGTTATTTGAAGTTATTCTGCTAAAACCCATCTTCTCCTCGAGCCCTCATGCGAGCATCTCTCTCTCTCCAGGGAGACATCAAAATCCTGCTCTTTCTTCCTAAGGACCTGTGTAATCTACCCCGAATATAACTGCCTGCCCTTGCTCCCCATAGTCCCCCAGCTGCTTCTCTCCTGTTTCTTCCACCCATTTTCCATATCTCAGAGATCAATCCCTTTCTAGCCGCAGTGCTAATATTCACGTGCTCCTCCATCCTTCTTCTTCATCCCTTTTATTCCCTCTCCCACCGTGGTTACTGCTGAGTCTTCCAGCCCTGACATTCAGGTGCTTTTTCTCTCTTGCCTGCCCTTGCAGGCTCTCTTGTTCAGGAAAAACAACAACTGAGCCGACTCCTGGTCCCGTCCGAATATTTGGCGGGTGCACAACAAACTTGCATGACTCTTATTAGCAGCAGATCCATAGGGAGGGAGGAAGGGCTGGAGGAGGCTCTCCAATAAAAATAATAGAGAAAGACCAGCTGAGTTGTTGTTGGGTTTGTTTCAGAGGAAGCTGAAGGGTTAGGGAAAAAAAAAACAACAACGAAACAACCCTCCTTGCTTTCTTAGCGAGCACTGTAACTTCATTATCTCTGACGTAGGGAGAGCAATGATGGGCAGAAGGAGGCACTTCTCGCTGAGGGAAGAGTCTGCCCACAGACCAATTTTCCTCCAGATGGACGTGTGGATCAACGCGGCTGCCTTGTAGTCACCATTGCAGACAATCCAGACCACTTATTTATTTCACAACAGCTCTGCTGGCCTGCGGTGACAGATGATCTCATCCCCAAGGACTTCCAGTCCTTTTTTTTCCTTTCCTTTTTTTTTTTTCCCCTTCTGCTGTTTTATTTCGAGGTGCTAGCATAGTGGTGAAAGTACACCTCTTGCCTTCAGTCATTCCCACTTTCTCTCTTCTCCATCTAGCAGGGATTTTTAGGTTAAGAAGTAAATTTGCCCATTTGTCAGCCCACCAGGCACGAGGTCCCCTGTACGTCTCCCTTCACTGCGCACCTGATAAGTGACAGCTACCCCCAAACTCCAGAACATTTATTAGGATAAATCCCACTTCTCCATTACATTAGCGCAGAGCCCACTGGCTCAACGCTACAGCAGGACACAAGTGTTATAAATGCCTCTGTCAGCGGCACTCAGGTGTTACAAAGAGCCTCAGAGACACGGGTTCATTCACAAACCTGTAATTTGTATTTGTTACTTACACCAGCCCCATTCTCTTCTGAATGTCTGCCCATATATTTAAGTATCACATATATTCTATGAATCATAGAATATATAAGTGTATAAGAAGGTCTATATGCTATAATTGGTATATAGTTTGTTAGTCTTTACCATGTTCTTCTATTTAGGTGTGTATCTTTGCTAGTAAGTCATACGCATTGTTTTATTTTAATTTACCTGGCCATTTGGACCCAGTCAGCGCCAGGGGAAAGCACTTGAGTATAATTTCTACCTCCAGTTAAAGCTTGTGAGCAGGCTCTCAGGACAGGGCACAGGGCTACGAGACCGGTGCTAAATCCCTGTTTTTTAAATGTAAACTGGTAGAACAATTAAGTGAGAGCATCTGCATAGTGAGCCAAGGAGGAATGAAGATTGGCAAAGGAGGTTCAGGCCTTGTCTCATGAATAAAAAAGTTGTCTAATAGAGAATAGTTATACCTGACTTTATTTAGATAGCCTCTAACTCTTATTGTAGTAGATTTTTTTTTGGCAAGTCGTGAAGTGTTTGTGGATTTTGATTCTCTCTCCTCTTCATTTATGTAAAAGTCTTTAAAACGTTGATTTCTCTGCTGTTCTTGGGAGATTTTTTTCCCAGCTCAGGCTCAAGTTGTTCTAGAGTGTGTATCGAATAACTATTTTTAATGAAAAAAAAAGCAATTTTTTTTTTTTTGCACAAGTCATTAGCTGGTACTGGGAAGATTACCCTTCACTCAAGAGAAGTAATGGTGGAGGAGATAATTACAGAGTAGCCTGTGTCTCCATTGGGAAGTATCCAGCATCGGGGGCTGCCAGGGTATGGGGTTAAATTGACTGTTTATCTCTTTTGTGATAAAAAAACTTCTGTTTGAATGCGTCAGCAGAGGGTGACATTGTGCAGGTTTGGGAAATATCTTGTGTACCATCAACAAAAACTTAGAAGTCTGACTGTTTAGGATGGATTAAAATTTAAAGGAAGTTAGGACTCGTGCAAATCGATATCAAATTTTAGGGAATGGATTTACCATAGCATTGGGATACACTTAGGAAATATTTTAAATGTCATTATTTCTGTGCCTAAAAATGTTAATTTTTAGAAATACAGCTTGATTTATATATATATATATGTAAAATATGTGTCTGGCCTATGTTTGTACACATTTTTGATAGAAATTTCAGTTTATGGAAGAGAAGTTTCTCTCCTCTGGGAAGGAAATGGATCCAGGTGAAATTCTGCAAGAATATAAAATAATATAAAAGTCAGACTGTGCTTCTACTAAAGAAACATCAGTGCCATTCCTATAGGTTTTCTAAGGCTGGCTCTGGGCAGTTGTGATGAACTTAACTAAAACCGAGCCTGAATGTTTTTGACCCGACTGTTGAAACGTTTATGCTGCGTTTTGTTGGCATTCCCTTGTGGACCAGGTAAGAGCGCGCTTTTTCACGGCTCCGTCCAGCACCGACCGCGACGACGCTCCCACAAAATCTTTAATAACCAACGGGGGGGGGGGAGA
>NW_009709815.1:64444-71406 GCF_000703405.1 Apaloderma vittatum | reverse complement strand
GTGTAAGCACCCCCGGGGGGGGGGGTAGATTGTTTATCAATACAAAGGGGGAGTTCAATCTCCGTTGGCTTGAGATGAGTGCCTCCACCTAACACTAAGTAGGTGCAGGGCACGTACCACACTTTAAGAGTTTTTTTCTTTCCCAGCGGTATCAGCATCTTGCGCAGATCGCTGAGACACAGTGTGCAAAGCGCGCCTTGAAAAGACCCCGCCGTGGCCGGCGCGACGAGGTTCAAGGCTTGCTGGAACTTCTTGAGCGGTGTCTGTGCGTGTCAGCTGTCCCCGAGCCCAATACCAAACCGGGGACAATACCGACAGATAAGATAATGGATGAGAAGGGAGTGGAAAATCTCTCCTGTATTCTGGTGGCATTTCTAATAGCGATAGCGCTGGCAGCATTGGACCGAAAAGCGTATCCATCACAAAGGGCTGGTAAGTCCTCTCCAGCTCCCACTGTGACGCTAAAGCCGGTTGCAAATATCCAGCGCCGGGGCCCCTCACAGTGGGGAGTGGAACGGTGGCTACGTGACCCAGGGCAGCCCCTGCCATTCCCAGAATGGGGGCTCAGGGGCTCCCAGAATGGGGCCTTGAGCCCAACACTTGAATATCCCGGTGGGGGTTTCTCCCCACCAAAACCGCGGCACAGCCGGAGTTAAAATTAACATCCAGGGAAGGAATGGTCCAACCCTTGGGCTTGAGTTTTGCTGGGGCTTCGAGTCTGGGTCTGTTGGTTACTCGCCCAGCCCGTGGTGAATTTTGCGTTGCGGAGAGAGCCGTTCCGATGTCCGTTGGTCCATCCTGCGTCTGTTAAAACAGAGAAATGTGGTTTTCAGAGAAATGTGTTTTTCAGAGAAATATAGTTTTCGAAGGGCACTTGGGATTGGCCTGTTGGGTTTGCCAGATGGCATCTGCTGGCTGGTTCCTGGAGGGGTCTGCCACGCTCCCGCTGCTGACAGCTCCAGGGTTGTCCGGCGAACTTGCAGCCCAGGAGCTCGTTCTCTTCTGGGATTTTTGAAGCATGAAATGAGAATCTTTAGACATGGAGGAAAGTGTTGAAGTAAGAAGGGCAGGCTAATCAATTACTTGAATAATGTGTCTGAGCTGTAGGTGATATTCAGCAAAATGATGTCTCACAGAAAGGTGCGTTTTCACCCAGCCGGGAATTTGGGACTCGATGGAGGAGCTATGCAGAACACCTGGCAAGGTGCAAACAGTCAGACCAAGTCATGATTTCTTTTTTTTGTTTTGTTGGTATTATAATCTAAAAAGGATCAGCCAGCAGACCCAGCAGCCTCATGGGAGTCAGGACATTCAAATTTTATTTCCACTATTGGCTAAGACATATAAAGTGAATTTCCATCATCTAGTTCCCACATCTTGTCCTCCTGCTATTGTTTTTCTATACTTTGGTACAGCGCAGCCCCCCTGCCTGACTCTGCTTAAGGGCTGTAGGAGCTACAGAAATACACTTAATGCTGTTTCACACACCGAAACACAGAGAATCTGGGCAATTCAGACAACTGCATTTTTGAAGTGTTTCGAATTTCAAGGGGAGGTAATTTCTTAATTTAGCTAAGCCAACTTACCCTGTCCCAAGAGGAAAATCTCCGTGCTTGCACCCTGAATGTCCTCAGCGTGCAGAATGGAATTATTTACCAGCTGAAGAAGTATGAATATCAAAAGCTTCATTAAACATTCCAGCTAATTTTCTCTGGTCTGTAAAATTTGGTTGGGAAGAAGGGGTGGATGAAAGAGGTTAGCCTTTTGCATGGTCAGTGCTCAGCTTTCAAAACTGTACGTGGTGTGGAACTAACTTACATATTACCAGGCCCCTTGAAGGGTGAGCGATTCTCATGTGGGCTCATTGGTAACAGGAAAAATATTTTTCCTGTGACAGTTTGTGCACTTCCTCTGTCCATTCAAGCTGAGGGTGAGAATTTTCTTCTCGTAACACTTCACCACTTGGTTTTCAAGTAGGCTTCTTTGGTTTTCTGACTTTTTTTTTTTTTTGAGAGTCATTAGTGCTTGTTTTATTTGCTGTTTTTGCTCAGAATCTGTTTTTATTACCTGCTAGTGCAAGTCTTACATGTAGCTCATGAGATGTTTCATGTGCCCACCACCCTGCTGGCCTGTCTGTTGGAAATCAGCTTGGGGCAGAGAAGACTCCATGGGTCTGAGCAGGTCCCAGAGAGCCAGGCACACAAATCGTCTCCCTTTTGCACAGTCGTAGTCACGAGGGAACTGAAAATTTGATGTTGAAGATGTCATGTCTCCAAGCAACACAGCGCCAACTCTTGGTTCTCTGGATTCCCGCGATGGGCAAAGGGTAGGTGGTCAAAACCAAGCTCCTCTGCCAAGATCCCACATGTGGGAGCGGGATGAAAAAGATACAAGGGGTTTTCAAGTCGTCTTAAATCCCATCTTCATCTTGAAATGATTCTAATCATCATAGAATGGCCTAGCCTGGAAGGGACCTTAGAGATCATTTAATCCAACCTCCCTGTTATGGGCAGGGACGCCACCTCTCGTAATCAAATAATTGGAGAACAAAGCAAGATTTTTCATTTTGGGTCAGCTGAAACATCTCTGCTACCTTAGATTAAAATATTTTCATTCTTTATTTTAAAAAAAGAACAATCATCCCAGTCAAACAGAAGTTATTTGAGGCTATCCTGAAACACTGTCACCTCCCTGCCTCTGGGGGATCTGACTGGGAAACTGGAAAACTCAAAATCTGCCCAGTTTTAACCAACATTGATCTAGTGGCAGAAATACCTGTCTCCATCTGTGACTGACAGGCTAAAACATTATTCTGCACATATTCAGGCTCTCAATCTGGTAAGAGCGGAGCCCTGTTGCACTCATCCTTCTGGTCTAATGATGGTAGAAATGTTTTTGACTTTGCTCCTCATCTTGAATTCCTAAGCAAGTCTGTCAGGGCACAGTTGCCTCATCAGATCACATTCAAGAAAGAAAGCTCCTGAAAGATCCCTTGTTACATTTCATAACACCTAAGGAATAAAGTCATGTATCCTGAGAAATACTTGGCGGATAAAACCCACAGAATATGATGTTTATATAGCTATCCACCTCCTGAAAAACCTGCTCTGCAGGGCGGGAGGCTTTGAAACTTCCTTTTGTCTCAATCGTGGCATCGTGTGATGGTTGTGTCCTGCCTCCACCAGGGCTAAAGCGCATGTTGAGCACAGCTCTGCTCTGACAGTGACTCTGACCTTCCCCTCATCCTTTTGGAGGAACTGGCATTCGAGACTTCATGTCTTTAATCTGGGCAAAAGCGTGTTCTAACCTTTGCAGCATAAATACAGCTTAAGAGCTGTGGTCCCAGTGGAAATGGAAGCTGTGGAGGTTATGTGGTCTTCAGAGAGCCCAGCATGGTTCTGGGCTTAGCACAGTTTGGTTCTCACGGAGTGAGGTGCTGCTTTCATTTCAACTGGGAGTGTTCACTCTGGAACCTAGTGATGGCAGAGGAAAATGTTTTGCAGCCAGTGCTAATGGCTCACCAGTACTTCTGTCATGATGCTGTCCCTACTCTTCTCTACTCTCTACTCTTCTCTAGTCTCTACTCTTGTAGCACAGTCAGAAGTGGCAAAAAAATTACAACTGGTCTTAGTTTCACATCAGTAAAACAGGCATTTCTGCTGCCTGGCTTGTCACTCGGGGCCGGGAGCTTTGTTGCCAGCACAGCTCAGGCTCTGTTGTTGATGCATGCCTTTGAGCACCATCAGAAAACAAACAGCAGCGTGTGAAGAAGCTCGCTTTTGAGTGTACTACGCCCACCTCGAAGCAAATCTCCGCCTAGCGGGAGGCAGGACATAGTATCTGGCAGGTGAGGCCAGGTTCTGGTTGGGCTGTTGGGCTCCTGTCCAGTTTGATTCTTGATTAGAATCCCTGACCCAGGACCTATAGTAGGATCTGTTGCTCAAGGCTGTATGCCTCTCGTCCTCTTCGGCAGTCAAGAATAAAACAAAAAGACATCGAACGATTACTGAGGCAGCAGGTAGCAGATCCGTGAAGGTGCCTCTTTTTTTGGATGCCTTGCCCTTAGCTTGTGCTAGCACAGCCCTGTTGCTCGCCGGCTTCATCTTGTTCTGAGCCACCTCCTCCCCCCTCTCCGCCCCAAGCTTATTTCCCGGCCGCTGGAGGTTTTAATATTCAAGCCGTACCTTCCACATGAGCTGTGCTGAAGAGTTGACGTGTCGGAGTTTATTGATATCACATCGGGCTGTGCGGGGCTGTCAGCTGCACATTCAGCCTTTAGCGACCCCCTAAGGTGCGGGCTCTGGCAGCTCTAAAGGAATCTGCACAAAAAAACCCTCCTTTTTGTTTTGTCCAAGGTGAGACAATGCGAACAGGGCCCTGCACCAGATGACAGGGCTGATAAAGGACCAAGCGGCGCAGGGATATCTTTCTTTCTTTTCACTCCTTCATTCAATCCTTCTTTCTGTCACTTGCATTCTCTCCTCCCTATACTTTTCTTTCTTCTCTTTTTTCTCCCAGCTCGGCTAGCAGAGAGCAGCAGAGACAAGCAGAGGGGTTCAATTGCAGGCGAATGTCACAGTCCAGCTTCTCAACACATTTCCAGTGGCAGGCGGGGGGGGCGGGGGAGGGGTTCAATTGCAGGCGAATGTCACAGTCCAGCTTCTCAACACATTTCCAGTGGCAGCCGGAGTTGCTGTTGGCCAACTCAACGATGAGGCGTGCTCTGCCCGCAGGTCCTTTTCACCCGGAGCTTTTTAGAGTCACTTACTCCGGTGTTTTCTCTGTGGATTTAACGTAAAGCTGCGAGTGTTTGTGTCTAGTGGGAGAAAAGTGGAGAGGCGTAAATACAGAGAGAAGACAGAGGAGCTGTTCAAGTGCAGTAGAGAGAGGAAGAAAGCAAGTGGAAGTAGCAACGAAGCAAAAGAGGATGCACATACATATATTTTGTGTTTATATATATGTGAATAAAAAGGGGCAAAGGGAAGGAAGCAGAAGAGGGGGTAAAAAGAATCAAATTTTCTCCGAGGACAATTGCCTTAATGACTTTTGCTGCATCCCTCTGTTTTTACAGACACGGTAGAGGACAAAGCGAAGTGGTCGCTCGTGCCCGCTCTCGCACACCTCTTGGCTTCGGGCGGTCGGCCTGACATCCAGATAAATGAAGCAGGGCTTGCAAACAGCAGGAGGAATGTGTTTCTCATGTGTGGTTAAGTGGTCTCTGGTGCCTCATTCTCACGGGCTGGTTTTTCAGGATTGGGAAAGGTTTATGAGGT
Source organism: Apaloderma vittatum (assembly GCF_000703405.1). NCBI lineage: Eukaryota > Metazoa > Chordata > Aves > Trogoniformes > Trogonidae > Apaloderma > Apaloderma vittatum. The sequence continues at coordinate 66,133 of NW_009709815.1, read as the reverse complement.
TAAATTTGTTTATCTTTCCTGAAAGAGTCTTATATTGAAAGGTCTTTAACTTGATGTATCCAGCCAGGGAGGCCTAGGGCTGGAATAGTGGAGGAGCTACAGGATAAGATTAAAGGCCATTGGCAGAGCTATAGAGGGGCTGAGGGTGCAAATAAAAGAGGATGTTGCATATTGGGGCAGAGGAGCAATGATAGAGCTGCGCAAGGACCCTGGCATAAGAATAGCAAGGCAGTTATCAGCCTAGATTGAGATGTGCTGGCAGAGAACGCGGAGCCCAGAACTGGAACAGAAGGGGTGGCAGGACTTCAAGTACGTAAGCAGAGCCCTGCTGGGACAAAGTGAGGGGGAGCAGAGGTTGTCACAGCCGAGGAACTGTGAAACCTGGATTTGTGTGCCTAGCCCGGACGCCGGGCAGCCGAGGTGACGTGTCTGTGTGCACGTGATGTGCCGGGGAACGGGTTACGCACAGGGCAATCGAGCCCAGATCTGGAGAAAGATGACTTTTGCTTAGGTATCACCAGCGTCTGAGATGTAGCCATGGTGCTTCCACTCAGCTTTGGGAAAATTACTAAGTAAAAAATACTGGAATAGATGAAGGATGAGGAATTCAGTCCAGCATAGAAGCACACACGTTTCTCAAGATGAGAACTGAGGTGTAAGGGCAAAACTACCCTTACAGAGATGCCCGTCATCTGGCTGGCGTCAGATCGTAGAATCCTAGAATGGCCTAGACTGGAAGGGACCTTGGAGATCATTAGGGGGCCAGTTAGATCAGTGATTTGAGCGTGGTGTTGACAACAATGACCAACACCAAGGGCGCGGGTTCGTTTCCTACTCAGTCCCCATGTGTTGCCTGGTCTAGTCGAGAGGGGGGGTCCCTGCCCCTTTTTGTTCGCTGTCAGGTCCCCTCCCGGCCTCGGCCATTCTATGATGCTATGATTTTAATCCAGCCTCCCTGCCACCAGGGACGCCACCTCTCGACTAGAATTTTTCACAAAGGTGTTTGAATAATACGGTGTCTTTTCTATTATGGTATTTGTAGCTCCGGGCAGCCTCAGAGGGTGGTAGTAACTCACGTGGGGAGCGGTTAGACGATGTATTGTGCTTGGAATGGGGAGGCAAACTGGTCTAATGGGCTCCTGGAGGAGCCCACTACTCACTACAGTGCCTGTGCCCTTATGCCCGCTTGCTGCTGGGGGAAAATAGGCACAAAAAGCAGGATTACAGCAAGCTGGGCATCTCCTTGCGTCTCCTTGGCCTCTGGCTGGTTGAGGCATGACATGAACTGAATGGGTGAGAGTCAGGGACTCAAGCTGAGTCCCTGGGGAGCGAGGCCGCTTGCTGGCCTGGGGATGCTTAGGCAAGCGCTAAGCACCTCTGCCAGGAACGGTGCTGAGACAAAACTGAACACCAAGTTAAACAGATACGTTTAATTTTACCCTTTGGTCAGTTACTTGCTATTTTTTTCAACCCCAGACACCATATACACACTAGTCCTTGCCTGGATAAAGGGCCTGACTTCTCATGCTGCAGGCCAGGTCATCTGTGGTGGGTTTACCTGCTGCTTTAGCTTGTAAATCAAAGATCAGAGCTCCCATCTTTAACACCAGCAGCTTCCAGTGTCCTGGGAACCTACACCCAGTTCTCCCGTGCAGCTCGGGCCATCGGGTGGGACGCATTTGTGCTGCT
>NW_009709815.1:64078-64376 GCF_000703405.1 Apaloderma vittatum | reverse complement strand
AAAAAAAAAAAAAAAAAAAGGGAAAACTCAAGCAAGTTTTTTCTTCTCCCTGCCTCTTTATTCCTCCTGTACCCCAGCTGGTTTGCCTTTGCTTCCCGGTTTTGGGAGCGCTATTGATGCCTCTCTAACGACATCGTTTCGATTCAAGCGGAGGAGCCTGCAAGCCCCTCTCGTGCGGCCCTCCGCTGGATCCCGCGCCTGCCGCAAGCACGCGGCTATGAATATTGAAGTGAAAAAGGGGCCTTTTATGGACTTCACAGATGTGCTGGGGAGTTGGGGCAGGCCTCATTACCTCGGG
>NW_009709815.1:45667-64036 GCF_000703405.1 Apaloderma vittatum | reverse complement strand
AGGGGTGGAGGGGGCAGGGAGGCGAGAACTAGAAAAAAGTTGAAAGAAAAGAAAAGGCGACTGGAGTTGATGGATATTCCATCTGTTTATGTTCAGGCCAGTGCCGGGAATTAACAAAGGCTGTTGGAGATGTAGGCTCCCTTTCGCCCTGCCTCCCGCCCTATCTTCCTCCAAATGTTCAGGACGGTTTGGTTTTGTTCACCGCTCGCGAGGAACTGAATACGTTGTGGCGTTTGTGACCATGCGTCCTTGCGCGGGGGCACCGCAGCTGGTAGCTCTGCTGCCAGACTCTGATTTGCGTGAGGATTTGCTGGGGCCCTGGTGTCTCTCGCTAGTTCTGCATGCAGAGTAGACGAAGCCTCTGGGGCCAGATGCCTCCACCAAGATAAACGAGGACGGCTTCTTGGCTTTTAGCAGAACTGCGCCGGCGTACATCGGCAAAGGAGTTTGCTCGGTCTATATGCGTGGCACGGATTAAGAAAGAGCATCTGGTTATAGGGAGGCAACTCCTTCTTCTTCGTGGAAATGCCCTCAGCCAGTTTAGCTTCCAGCTTCAAGGCAGAAATGTGTTCTCAACCTGAATGGAGTTACTTGGAGTAGCTGCAATCGGTAGAGAGAGCGATGCAGAGCAAGCAGTTGGGTATGTCCTCACGAAGGGCAAGTGCTTGTATTGGCAAGAGGCTTTTGATGATCGATGGCTGTTCCAAGGAAAACAAGGTGTCTCTCGCTTTATTCCCCCTCAAATCTTGTAGTGTTCCGTTTGTGGATATGCCTATGAACCCAACTAGAAGTGAGACCAGAAAGTTAAGGCTTATTCAAGGAGATATAGTGATTTTTATAGTGGAAAATGGAGGTGAATTTTGGACTTCCGTGCATCCCAGACCGGCACTCTAACCGAAGAGAAATTCTTTTGTTTAGAGGCATGCATGTATTTCATGGCCAAGTGCCAGGTGAAGTTCTCCCATATGAGAGTTTTCTTAAAACCCTCAAACTGATCCATGGGTTAGGAGGCAATTTCTGGCAGAGCTAGGAGGAAAGCAAGTTTAGGGTGAGCGCTCAGGGTACTTCCCTGTTTGGACAGCCAGAACCAGGTAAAACCGAATGCGTTGCACCATCTTTGAATCTTCAAGAACAGCACGTAAACGTGGGGCTCCTCCTGGGTGAACCTTTGGGATCCAGCCACAGAGAAATCATCAGATCCCTTGTCCCACACCAGGGCAGGTTGTGTGGTTGTCACCATGGTCATTGTGCTGCCTGGCCACGTCCCGTCCCCCTCGCATGGGGAGGTGTCCACGCTGGGACATTTTTTGCATATGCTCCTTTTTAATCCACAAAACCTCCAGCTTTCCTTTCTCCCTCCTTCCAAACAATCTTGCTCATTCAGTAGAGATCTTGGCATGAGGAGGGAATTATCCAGCTGTGAAACACCTCTCTCCTCTCCCCTCCCCAACCTTTTCTATATTCCTCCCAGACAGACAGACACATACTGTCTCTGCCTCCCTGTTCAAGAGCATCAGCTGCCCTGTGAGTATTATTTCCAAGTTGTAGAGCCCACACTACCTCACTCTGTGGTTTGATTACTGCTGGCCAGTTCAGTGCCTGGATGGAAAAAGAAAAAGGAGAAAAAAAAAGAAAGAAGAAAAAAAAGAAAGAAAAACACCCAAACCTTTATCTCCTGAGGCCCCCACACTAATGCTTTGCTGAACACTGCAGCCCCCAGCTGAGCTGTAAATGACTTTTTCATTTTCCTAGGCCTGCTACCCGGTCTGTTTGGTATTCAAGGGCACCCCACCAACAGGCGCTATCATTCTGCTTGGGCTGAATTACTTGATTAAAACGCATATCAACTATTATGCGATTCGTTTTCTGCCGCTGCTCCACGCCACAGCGCTCTAAACTATGTTAAACTGTAATACAGCTGCGCAGGCACGAGCAAATGCTGGGGAATGGGGAGTTTACAGGTTGGAAAGGGGAGGGGCGGGGGAAATCCAAGCTTTATTGTACGTGCTGCGTCCATTATTGGTTTTTTGTGCGTCTGGGAATGTGCTTGGACAGGGGAGAGGTGGGGGGCTGTGCAGATTTGAAGCACCTCTGTCCCCCTTTGCAGTCCCACCTGCTGTCAAATAGGTTTGGGGGTTATTCTGTGCACACATGCACCTCTCTCTCTTTGAGAACTCAAGGCTTCATCATTTTCCAAGGAGGGGAGAGAAAAGGGTTCTCGTGTTGGAAAGAAAAATTGAGGCAATACAATTCTGAGCCTGCGATGCTGCTGCTGTGTCGCCCTTCTCCCAGGCTTTTCATAGTCTTGTTTGCATTTTGATGGGTTTTGTTTGCTTTCTGCCAGAGGGAAAGGCAGATGCTAAGAAGTCAGGGAGAGTTTCATCTCTTGCTTCAGAAGCAGCTGACTGCGGGGTCCGGCACAGACGACACGCTTGGTGAATAAACGGCTGCATCTCGCTGGTCCTTGTTCACGCCACATCCCTTGGAGGGAGTAGAAAGTGCGAGGCGGGCGGTCCCACCCTCTCTGCTCTACACATGTACTGTAGCTGAGATCCACAGCCAGGATCTCGGGTGTAATATTATTATTTCAGGCCCCCATGACAAGGTACCCGCCATCAGGAGGTATTTTCACCCATGAGATGGATACGTCCTCCCATGGCAACATGGCTCCGTTTATTAAGGCAATGTCAGGCAGCAAAAGCCTCATGTAGCAGGTGAAGCCTGCCCTTTTCAAGCTCATCTAGAGACTGTTTAATTGTCCTCCAACATAAAACAGCCTGATTTTATTTTATATGCCTGAAGTTCAGGTACACATGGGACTGGAAAAATGTGCATGCCTACATTTATGCAGGGGTTGGGGCCACCGAGCACGACAGCTATGGTGGATGGAGAGTGTTGTGAAGAAGGGGCGAAATGCTGTGGGGCTGCAATGTGGCGATGCTCAGATTTTGCTGGCCCCTTCAAAGGGAGACTTCCTTACTTCTCTCATGCTGTTGGACCCAAATGTCCCGGCGGCTGCATTAGCTTCCCAGCCGGTCACCTCCAGGTCTGATTTTGTGCAGCATCGCCCTTGTTCTAATAGTGTCTGGGTGAGTTTGTGAAAGCAGCCTAAAAGGTGCAGCTACAGCTAAGCCATTCACAAAACCATTCCCTTCCCCCTCTCCCTTTCTCCCACACGTTTAATTTTTAGGATGGTGCAGCTGGAAGTAAGAGAGAAAGAGAGAGAGGAAATGAGAAATACTGAAGGAGGCAATGTGCAGCTTCCCTTTACCCTCTAACAAAATCCGATCCCCACTTTAATGAATGCGTTTTCATGTCTGGTCCTGTCTGCCAATCCTTCCAGACGGCACCAAGGTGCTTCAAGACAAGGCAGCAGGTCCTCGTAGAGCATCAAGGGCTCAGTCTGAGCCTGGAGGGTCTTGTTGTGGCCAATTCCACCTAATCCTGTTGATTAATTTAACTCCAGGGCTAAGAGACGCCCAGAAGCAGTGAATGGAGGTGGAGAGGAGGAAGGCAGAGGGAGAGGAAGGGAGATAGAGGAGTGAAGGGAATGGGGAGAGGGAGGACACATCCAGTCCATAATTACAGAGGGTTTTCCTTGTTCCCTTGCTCAAGATCCAGTCCTCTTCTATTCTTTTTAAGTCCCTCTGGAGGGTTCTGCCCAGCTCTTGCTAATTGTACCCTAGCCTGAATCGCCAGCAGTATTCAGGAAAGGGAGTTGGTGGGTGATAATTTACATGTTTCCTCATGCTAGAATGAGTGCCAGGACAAACCTGGGCTTTTGTCACATTTCCTGTGCCATCCTGTGCACACACCTGAGCACGCGCTCTGGCTGCACTCCTTTCCATGGAGAGAAAGAACTATTTTGGTTTATTCCGTTTTCCCAAGCTCATCCTCTCTGAAGGTGAGGACTTGACATTGGTCCATGCAAACCTTCAGCAAGTCCCTTCACTTGGTCTCTCCCTCCTGACACATGCTGTGTTGTATCTCTGCTCCAAGAAGGTGCCTGTACACTTGAATAGCCCCCCATCCAGCAGAGGGAAGAGCTTATGGATTTTCACACTGGCAACCTCGCTTGCATTCCCGTAATGAAGCCAACACTCCTTTATTTCTAAAAGTATTGCAAGGCAAAGAGATTTGAGCAGGTTGTTTTTCTTCTCTTTCTGAGCTGCAGAGCAGTTACGCTAAATAATAAGGCTGGAATTGCTCTTAAAACCGAAGTACAGAGGGATCAGTGTGTGTGTCCACACCTACTTTTCTCTCAGTTTTTCCTTTTCTTTGATTTGTCCTGCTCTGAGATTTCCCCCTCCGTTCACCTCTCCGTTCTGTTCTTTTCTGTCAAACTTTAGCCAGTATGAGATCCTAGGGGAGCTGCATACCAGACAGCTAACACTTTCCCATCCTTCATCACAGCTAGTGATGGGTAAGCCACACAAGAAGCTGCTGCTAGATATTTCTCCACCTTCATATTTACAGGGTACTCATTGCTGTTTGTGCTGAGTAAGTGTAAAAAGTTACAAGCTTATGCTAATAATTATTTCTACAGCAGTAACCCTGTTGTGCTAGAGGATGTCAACTTGGATTGGCCCAGTGCTCATGCTACTGGCATCCATTTTCCACATGTGGGGCAAAAAATTGAAGCCTTTGAGTTCTGGGTGAAACCCCTTGGACTTGTGAGGGGAATCTTTTGCAGCTTTGCAAAACCTCTTATTGCACAGAAACTTTGCTGAGATTACAGCAGTGGTTTGTCCAGTGGGTTTCAGCTATTCAGGAATAGCAAAAACTGGTTAGATCCTTGAGTTGTAGCTTAGGCAGGTAAGGGAGACTGTCCCCTGCTAATAGGGGATTCATTAGATAATAGGCTCGTACTGCAGTCTGCCTCAGCTGAAAGACTTTCTATATTATTTAATGAATCTGTGTCTGACAGCAGCAGCTGCCTCGTACTAAGGCCAGCTGGTTCCAGACATACCCTGGGATTTTTCTTGCTCTCTTGGTTTCATCTTTGTAGTCGTGTTGTTGGAGCCTCGGACTTGGCACGAGGAGCTGTGGCTTCTTTTCCCAGCTTTGCTCCTGACTCACAAGGGGGACTGTAGGTGGGTGACTTCCGCCACCCCTGTCACGGTTGTGAAATGGAGATAATGCCAGTGGGGAGGCGTTTGGAGACTTAAGGATAGAAAGTGTTACGTCAGTTTATAGGGTAAGGTTTGGCTCTCCACCCTTTTAACTCTGTAGCCAGGATGAGGGCCAACACATGATACAAATGATACAAATGATACAAAACATGATACAAATCCTTTTTTAGACTTTTCCCTCATGCAGGGAGATGCTGCATCCCAGTTTTGTTGTGCACTGTGTAAGCAGTTGGACCAGGCAAGTGGATGAACTGCAGGTAGATGTTAGAGCATTGCCACCAAGTGCCCAAGAGTTAGATCTCAAAAAAGTAGTTTTGACACTGCCATCATCGCAAGTTGGGGCTTTGTTGCACCAAACCCACCTCAAATGACAGTTCCTGTGCTAAAGAGCTCACAGGCTGAAAGCTGCTGTTAAGCGTGCGTACTAACTATACAGAAATGTGTATGTGTTACACAGAAATATACTCAGCTGCAGAGTTAAATGGCATTAAATTTAGCTCATTTTCCTTCACCTTCCACGCTCTGGCCCTCTCGCATCCCGGCCCGAAACACTCCGCCACCATTATTTGTTTTCGACTTGTGTATTTCCAGAAAAGATACAAACTAATTAAATCAATAATAGTAGGTGACTGAAGTGATTAACTTAAAGAAATATACTGTATGCTATAGGTTTCCAGATGTGCTTTTGCACAGCGTGGTACTCCAAGATCCAGATGTGCTTCTACCTGCCCCAAGTCATCTGGGATCCAGATGTGGAGGGCTGCTATTCTCAGTTGCAGATGTTCCTTTTACACCACTTGAGACCTTGGAATTTTCCCTGAAAAGGGAAATAACCAAAAACTAGTTTAGTAACAAATTTCTGCTGTGTACAGTGAAGCTGTCTTTAAAATGTGGGACAGATGCTGCTCCTCTGGAGTCAACAGTGAATTTCTCACTGACTTCAGCAACAAAGTAATTCTTGATTTAAAAAGATGAATACCTGTAAAGACTCAGTTTGTTGGTAAGCCAGAGCTAGAAGAAAAGAAAACCTCTCAAGGTGAGATGTGTTTGCCCTCAAAACAAGCCACCCACTCCTCTGCAGCAGAGTTTCTCTGACTCCAGCGCAACTGCCATTAGCTGAGGTCTGACACCACATCCTCCCCGTGAAACCCTGAGACATAAAAGCATTTTTGTGTTGCAGCGAGCTGAGCGTGGTGGCATTTTGTGGTGATCTCAGTATAAACAAGCGAGCCCCGATGGGATATCTGCCTCATACCCCTCGAACCGCCGCGACTCTTGAGCAGCTGTTGGGGAAGTCACAGCTGCCGTTCCCATCTCTCAAAAAAGTAAAAGGCAGATTTTTGGATGATGATAAGTGTAGGAGCTGAACAAAAACAGAGGACTGAAAAACAATATCACTGACTTTAGGGAACTTTATTGTCAAGATGTGCGTATGTAAATCCTGCTTTAATCCTAAATTAGAAAAGGGGAAAGAAATTTACGTGAAAGAAAACACATTTCTCGTGAGCAGAGGGTTTAAGGAGACCCTGGTTCTCGGTCTGTCTGTGCAATTATTCTGAAAGATAGAAGTCCTTCTTGGGAGGGAAAAAAAGAGCGCGTGTGTAACGAGTCTCCTCATGACAGAGAAGGAAAAGGTGACAGAGGCCAGATCTCTCGCCTAGCTGAAGGGTTTCATAGACCATCTCCTTCCTTCTCTGCTGCCATGAGCCAGTGGCACATCCTACGCTGTCCTAAAAGCAAAGCTTTGGCCTGGCTAAGGTCCTCTGTACGTCAACACCTGCACCACAGGGAGCCGATAACCTGCACCTCGTATGTCTTCGGACTCCGAGCTCTGCTCCATGGCCAACCCTAGGGTCCCAACTAATGCTGCTGGTGGTGTGTCCCCTCGAAAATCCATCGAGTCTGACTGTAGGCTTGGTGGATATCAGTGTAGTGCCTTCTGCTTCATCTCCAGACCAAAAAAAAAAGCCAACCCAAAACAGAGCAAAACTGGGCTTGCTTGTTCCAGGCATGATTATGTGGGCTCGATAAGGGCCTTGGGAGGGAATCGATGCGGTGCAAGGCTCAAGGTCGGCAGAAGGGAAAGGCAGAGGTCCAGGGTGAAGGAAGATGGAGGAAGCAGGTGTTGGTAAAGGTATCATGGCATCTTAATGCCGCAGGAGTCGGACTTTGTGCAAAACTGCTGAAATTTGGAAAGTTAAGAGAAGTTGAACTGTATCCTGTAGCCAGTCCAAACCAGAGCTGGAAAGGTCTTTCCTAGCTGCAAAAATTCTTAGTGGGTTTGGTTTTCTTTCTTCCTCCTGAGGTGGTTTGAAATAATTGAAATCTTAAGCAATGATACTTGACAAGGCACAAGAAGAAATTAGGCTCCACAAGTCAAATTGTTTACTTAAAAATCTCAGCAATAGGGTTAGAGGAACTGGGCTCGAGTTGCATCGGGGAGGTTAGATTGGATATTAGGAAAAATTTCTTTACTGAAAGAGGGATGAAGCAGTGGTGAAGCCACCATCCCTGGAGGTGTTCAAAAAAGGTGTAGATGTGTCACTTTGGGACATGGTTTGGTGGTCACAGTGGTGTTGGGTTGATGGTTGGACTTGTTGATCTTAGTGGTCTTTTCCACTCTTAGTGATTCTGTGATTGTGTATTGACATATTGACTCGTTCCAGCTTCTACGTTTCTTCCATGTAAAATGTGCAACTCTGAAACACAAAGTTTTATTTCTAATAAAAATGGGTAATTTTTTCAAATAAGCCAACAACTGGAAGTCCTTTCCCTGTAACAATTTCAGCAGTGGGCTTTGAACCACCCTTGTGCTGCAGATGGTTCTGGTTTTGTAGATGGGCTTTTTATGATGTGGGGGAAAAAAAAATACTAGGGAACTACAGAAATGCTGAAAGTGGTGGATATATCACACATGGACAGGGTGTTTGTTTCGACGGACACCATCACAGTAGAGCCAAGACTCTCTCCCAACAGCCTTTCTCCCTGTGACTTTTAACCACTCATCTCCCACTCCATTCCCACCCCAGGTAACAGGCTGGACGAAGGCTCTGACGTCGAATCTGAACCAGACCTGCCTTTGAAGCGCAAGCAACGCCGCAGTCGGACCACTTTCACCGCTGAGCAGCTGGAGGAGCTGGAGAAGGCCTTCGAGAGAACCCACTACCCAGACATCTACACACGAGAGGAGTTAGCTCAGAGGACCAAGCTCACCGAGGCCCGAGTTCAGGTAAGGACGAGAGCCGGTGTGGGACAGGGCAGCCCGGTGGCGCAGCTTCTCGCTTCCCTTGGGGAAAGGGGTGGCGGGACTGGGGATGAGAGTGGTGAGAGGTGGTGGCGTGGGTGCGCCTCTTCTTTGGGGTTCACACAGATCTGAGGCTCAGATCCAGTCGTGTAGCTTGTTGTGGAGTCTCATTCTCTGGACACGTTCAAACCCCGTCTGGACGCGTTTCTATGTGACCTACTGTAGGCGATGTTGCTCTGGCAGGGGGTGTTGGACTGGATGATCTTTCCAGGTCCCTTCCAAGCCCGAACATTCTGTGATTCCCCCGTTCTCATGGATTTCCAGAGACGCTGTTATTGATTTGGCCCATTGCAGCGGTACCAGCTGGAGGGTTTCCATCCAGGTTGGAACCAGGAGCCAAACTTGCCCCTAAGCTGGCAAGTCCCCGGGCTCTCTGCTTTGTCTCGGAGGAAATCCCTCCCTTTGCCTAGAAGGAAGCGATGTGCGTGTGTGTTTGTGTTTGGCGCTTTAGGAGAAATCACACCATTTACCAGCCTTGCCCAGGGGAGCGGATCATATTTTGCAAAGTTTGCAAGTTCCGCATGTGAATTTTCGTGAAACTTTTTTTTTTTCCCCCTCCCCTTGGATCTCCAGAGAGCACAAAAAGGGCGGGGAGGGGGGGGGGAGGAGAGGGGAGGAGCAGGAGGGGAGGGTTTGGAGCCGGGGGACTCTGACATCTACACGATTAATAGCCCTTGTGGGAACTCCACACAGAGACCCTTATGTCTTCCAGATAAAGGCTGGGTCAGCAGTGTGTGCAAACACGCAGAGGGATAAGGAGTGTGAACAGATCGGGGGGTATAATAGAGTCCCTTGGGGACAGGGAAGGAAAGGGGGGAGGGCTTGGGGATTGTGCTGGGTTAGAGAAGTGAAATGGAGACCCCAGCAGTCCATTCTCCGCGCGGCCGGCACGGTTCGGTTTCAGGCTGAGCACCCGGGGTCTCTGTGTGTGCATCCGAGAGGAAGAATACTCCAGGCTGGTGATGAGGACGGTCAGTCAATTAACCAGCTCCTCTAAAACAAAACAGGTGCTTTTTTTTTTTTTTTCCAGTTCTCTTGTTCTCAGAATAATGAACTTGTTCTGCTGGCTCAGAAGCCAAAACCACCAGAAGTTTTTGCTGGTTTCTCCCAGCTGCCTGGGGATGGACATTTCCCCCCCGACACCTGAAGATATTCACTGGTCAAGAGCTTTTCCTCTCACCTTCCTCCAGCTTTCTCTTGAGATTTTCCTGGCACTGTTACCCCTCAGGATTTGGCTATGGAGGGAGATCCAGCAAACTTTAACCTGATTCTAATTTTTATCTTAGCCAAAAAGACCATGCCAGAGTGTTCAACAGCGCAAGTGTTAATTTGCCAGTCGTGTCAGTTCATAGATGGAGCCTGGGAAAGCAGCTCATTAAGGTGACTGAGCTACTGAAAGTTGGGAAGTGTGAATTCCCCTGTTATTGTTTTGCATATTCTGTTTCTAATTGTTCTTGGTTGTGTAGATGGACATGAGTTGTTCAGGGGGGAAATAAAAATAGATGGTTCTAGGGCAAACCGAAAAACAAAAAAAGGAGTTTCAAGGGAGGAGAACGGTTTAGGTAACACCTTGTTTTGGGGCGAGAGAAACCCGTGTCTGCATGAGCTGTGCCGAGGGCGTGCTGGGGAGAAAGGGAAAAGCCCCAAAGTGCCGGGGAGTGCAAAAACCAGAGACATGTTCTCTCTTTTCCGGGGTGCTCTGACCTCACGGTGACAAGGCTGGGAGAAAGGAGGGAGGCGAAAGCGGAGAAAGAGGAAGCTAAATAAATAAATAAGGAGAACCTTTCCCTTGTCTCAAGCTGTGATCTCCGAATCCCCCTACTTGCTCCCAGGCAGCTTGCGTGGAGGTTCCTGCCAGGGCTGTAGTAGCAGCTGTTCTCCGAGGCACATTCCTGATGGCTTTCTCATTCCGACATCCTGGCAGAGTCTGCTTCTTCCCACCACTTTTAAGCCTGCCGCCCCTTGTAAAATTTTCTGGATATCAGAGCAGATCTTTTACTGGCTCTCAGGATCTGCAAACATTAGTCAATCAAGTTTTTGTGGAGGGGGAAGGAAAAAAAAAGCGAGCCACACACACATCTACACATGTATCCATCCAGAAGGGAAACTTCTGCCACCTCATAGTCTCAGTCCTCTCTCAACAGAGTTTTTAAGGCCAAGAGACGTGCTTTGGATTGAGGATAGTTGTAATAACAGTAGGGCCAGCTGAGATTCAGGGTGTTAAGGGCTATGCCAACATCTACCCATCTATCTTGTCCCCAAAAGCTTATCATGTTAACATATAAAATGGGAGGCAGATGTACAAAAAGTGTTTTGTGACCCTTCGATGCTCCTCAATGGCCAGACATTGCTTCATCCACCTTCTGGGTCTCCGTGCCACTTGTCTGCTGCAGCCATGGCTGGACAGTCCCTGGATCACACCCGGGTCTTGGAGTTGTGGCTCAGGTGTTGCTGTCAGGCTTTCTTACTGTACCACTGACACCCAACACCCCTGCACTGGAATCCCATTTTGATAACCTCTCTACAGGCACCAAACAAAAATCACGGAATCACAGAATCCTAGAATGTCTTAGGTTGGAAGGGACCTTAGAGATCATTTAATCCAACCCCCTGCCATGGGCAGGGATGTCCTTAACCAGCCCAGGTTGCTCACAGCCTCATCCAACGTGGCCTTGAACATCTCCAGGGATCCACAACCTCTCTGGGCAACCTATTCCAGAGTCTTGCCACCCTCGCACTGAAGAATTTCTTCTTAAGGTCTAGTTTAAACCTATTCTCCTTCAATTTAAATCCATTTCCCCTTGTCCTATGGCTGGACACTATGGTACAAAGTCCCTCCCCAGCCTCCCTGTAGGTTCCCCTCAGGCACTGCAGGCAGTGATAAGGCCCCCCTGGAGTCTTCTCCAGGCTGAACAACCCCAGCTCCCGCAGCCTGTCCTTGCAGCAGAGCTGCTCCAGCCCTCTGCTACAAGGAAAACCAAATAAAATAAGTTGACCTGTCTATCTCTTTGCTTCTTTCTTCTCTTCACCTCTCTTTGCTTTACCATGTGAAAGATGAATTTACCCAAGTCTCACTTGCTCTTTCTGATACCTGAGTATTCCCACACCACAATCTCTGATAGCTTTGTTAAATTTTATTGGCAAGCCTTAGAATCTGGCTGATCACGCAGCTGTCCAGCTAAGTGGAAGTTTGACACGTTGACAGCTAATAAAATCCACGGGCAGAGCAACAAGAGGGGGTGGTGGTGGGGAGCAGTTCCAAGCTCCGATTTCTCATCTGCCAGGAAGATCACGGCAGGGCGGGCAAAATTTTTTTTTTTTTCGCGAGGTCACTGCAGTGTTTGTGTGGTTGAGATGGTACGAGCCATTAAAACCCCAAAGTAGAGCCATTAAAACCCCAAAGTAGAGCCATTAAAACTTTAATCCCAAATTGAGCATAGCCAGAGAGAAGAGAGATTTTTGGAATGATCAGGATTACGGTGCCAAAGCCGTTGCCAGCGAGGCCACCAGTGGAAATTCCCATTGTGTTGTTTTTGTGCAAGGCAATGTCTTGACTCACGTCCACGCTTATTGTCCAGCACTGAGCAAATTCTTGCCCATCCGTGAGCTCCCTTTTCCACCCTTCCAAAACACAAGCTCTTGAATGCCAGACCTTCATGGGCTTAAAAATTAAGTCTAACAGCTAAGCAACTCCCTTAGCTAATTTAACGGAAGCTTTGACTGTGATCTCAAATGTATTTTGGGTTTTTATACTGGTTTTTGCAATTATCTAACTGATGGTGTCAAATTCTTATATGGGGAAAAAACAAAATAACAACCCTAAACAGGATTCTGTGATAATTTTGAAATTTCCTTCCTTGCCAGTTCTAGAGAAGGGACATTTTTCAGAATAACTCTTTTCTCATGTCAGCACAGTGTTTTTCCAAAGGAAAATAGTTTTGTCAGGAAATTCTTGCCTAAGTGTAGAAAGGGCTTCTCAGAGCAATGCTAATGTCAAAAGAGACACCGGGTACATCAGTCCAGACACTTGAAACCCATCCTTCTCCCAGACAATCCCATTTGTGGATCTCTTTGCCCAGATGTGCTGCGTTTTTAAGGCTAATGACCAACAAACCCCAGTGTTTATTTCCATTTTCTTAGTTGAACAACACCATCAGAAAGGAATATAAATTAAACAAAGCGGTGCATATCCCCAGATCATCCTCAGGTCAGCATCACAATCCCCAATTGCTTGGAAATTTGTGTGCTGAAAATGTTTTTTTTTTTCCCAAAGGGACCTCGGTGCTTAGGTTCCCACTCGGGCAGCCCACCTCTGTTTTTCCTGGTGCTATGAGTCAGATGTGGCAGGCTCCCAAGTACGATCTCAAAAAGCTTTCTCAGAAATCTACCAAAATTTGTTCCCAAAATCTAGATGGCGGCTTTTGCTTCTCAGCATCACCTGTGGATGATTCAGCTGATCATACCCCGGGCAGCTGGGTACAAGCACGCGTATCGTTAGCAAGTACGTTAATCCTGGTTCCTACGGTCTGGGCAGTGGGTGCTTTTTGGAAATAAATAAGAAACGCGAAGGGGTTGGCGCGTCGTGATGCTGATGCCTGTTATTAATGCCCAGGAAATTCCATGCACTGAGAAACCGTTATTTCAATAACAAAATTAAACGAGACAGCAGGAGTCGCAACCCAGTGCTTTATTGATCATTTTTATGATGGGTACCATTGTGGTTTCTGCCTGGGAGAAAATGGATGTTTCATTTAATAAAAAGGCTCAGAGCAATTCTGTCTCTGAAATCTCGGTGCATTTCTAGGCTACTCACATAATATGTGTTTTACCACACAGTTTCAAACTGTAGTAAACAAACAGCCATATTCTGCAGCAGCTCAGACATGCCAAATGGAGCTCCAGAAAAGAAATTCTGTTCAATTCTACTCGAAATTTTTCACAGAGCAATTTTACTCTCGGTGTGAAGAGGCTGAAAACCCCCATTTAGTACTCCGCAGTCTAGTTTCAGAAAATACATGGATTTTCTCAGGAACTTCTCAAACATTTCTGTTGTTGTTTGTGGGGAGGGGGGAGACCCCAGTGCTCTTTCGCCAGCTGTGGCCATGGCCAAAGGTCTCCCCGGCTCCTTGAGGTGGTGTTTTTTGAATGTGAACGTGTGACATGAAGGGGCGATACGGTGATAAGCAGGTCTCACCCAGCTCCGAGCGTTAACTGGAGTCGTGCAAAGCTGCTGGAGCCTGATGCTGTTTGCCTGGCGTTTTGCTTCCCAAACCCTTTGAGATGTGTCCAAACTGGCTCTTCTGAGGCAGTCCCCCCTCCCTCCCCTTAAAGGTCAACTGAGAATGTTTTCTTTCTTCCCGAGGGTCCGACTAGTTTACATTTCTTGTGAAGAGGGCTGCGATGAGGTTATGACACAACAGCTGCCCCGTGTTTTTTGGCAGCGGCCGGGGGCGGCGAGAGGCTGCGCGGAGGAGCCGGCCGTTGGGGCTCCTCGTTGGCAGAGCTCGCCTTGGCACGGTTTTCCCCTGCGCGGCGTGGTTCCAGCCACGCTCTCGCGCACCGGAGTGCCCGGAGAGGCAGCTCAGGGTGAGAAGGGCCCCCCCGGCACCGTGAGAACTGCGGCGGTGCTGCCGGAGAAATGCGTGTGCCCAGGCACGTCGAGAGACCGTGGTGGCGAGATGCCAAGTGGCATCCAGCTCCCGGCAGAGGTTGGGGTGAGGGTAGCGAGCTGTTCCAGCCAGCTTTAACAAAGCAGCTCGGCCAAGGTAAAGCCACCGAATGCAGTGATGGTGAGGAGGGTCCAGGCGCTTCCCCCTCATGGAGATCTCACTGCAGGAGAATGTGGCTTAATGAGAGAGAGAGGGGTCAGTTTTAGCTTGTAGCATTATTTTCTTTTTGCTCGATGAATTGGTGCTTGATGTCGCAAGGCATCGCTGTCATTATTTACAGCCTACATTAGACATAGAAATGCAATTGGTTTAAAGAGTAACCCATCACGCACTTGCCCCAGCTAATACGCTCCAAATGAGCCCTCAGTCCACCTACAAGTTGCATAATAAAAATAAAACAAACTCTAAAGTAAACTTCCAAACTGCAGCGGCAAGTCTTTTTTCCACCTGAGCTTTGCCAAAGCCAGAGATCGTCTCGTAAAATTGTGAGCACATCCTGTGTCTGTATCTAAGGGCTCACTTAGAAAAGCATCAGCACGTTGGGCATTTGTAGTAGAATTACAGCAGCCAGCCCCCTTGGAAATAGAACTGTCCCACTGATAGGGGACATAGTCCCAGCTATGTAAGCCCAAGGACATCGTGCCGGAGAGAGCGCTATTTCATTAAATATATTATACTTTACTGAAGATGGAAATGATAAGCCTAATCCTGTAGTCCTTTTGACAGAGCATTGGTCGAAATCAACAGGAATGAATATAAACTTCAGGACTTGCAGCATAATTTGATAAGACCAGCTTGTTTTGTGCATGTGTGGTGGGGAATCTGAACAAAACAAATGGAGGAATTTATATCAGGAAACGCTCCTTTGAACTCGCTGCCTTCTGCACATGGAGGAATCCATTCCGTTCAGTGAAATGTGATTTTTTGGTAAAATTACAGATTCTTGCGCGGAGATAACAAAACTTAGAACTGACTTTTTTTTTTTTGATTGTTTGTCCTATTCTGCTTTTCTTGGCCTGCTTCGGACCAAGGAGCGAGACTGGCAGCCTCGTGGTCACGAACTGAAAAAGGGATCCCCAGAACAATGTGGGAACGATTTGATTTCCTTACAAAGGAGAGAGGGCCCAGAGGCCAAAGCAATGAAGGCGATCCCCGCTCCTCGGGGGAAGCGCTGGTGTGTGCCGCCGCGCACTCGGCTCCTCTAAATGGGAGTCAGTGAAGTTGCACTGATTTATAGCAGCAGAGGGTCTGTCCCATTGTTATTAAAAACAAATAGGGCCTCCCGAAGGTTTTAGGAGAAGAAACTTTGCCACAAAATTTTCAGCCCGGCGAGGACGCGGACCGACATATTTCTCACAAACTTTGCTTGTATGCTCGGCGCCGAACCTCTGATTCTTGCCGAGCTGCCGGCCCGTGCGTGCCTGGTTGCTTCGAGCAGGCAGCGCGCGTGGCTCTCGCCTGCTCTCCATTCCCCCAGCTTGGGAGGCTTTCTTGGGGGACATCAATTAAACAGATTCTCTTTGGTCAACGGTGGAAAATATTTATAACAATCAGGAGGAGGTTTTGCCGGGGTGTTTTAATCTTTGAGCCATTTCCCGTAGCGTTTAAGCTGGTTTTTAAAAGCTCATAGCTTTCTCATTTGCAAAGAAAATCTTGATGGTGGGGATCGATGTGCTGCTGATTTGCTGTTAAAGCCCAGCCTGTCTCGAGCCAAACAATAGCAGCAGGAAATCTACTCTCCAACATCTCGTTCATCTGCAAGAGGTGTGAACATCAAAGCCTGTTCCAAAATGCTTAAATGCAGCTCTAACGCGCCATTAAGACTTGGCTGTCTAAGAAGTTCAAGTGGAGAGAAAGCACTTCATAAAATACACCACCTTGCAGCTGCTTTCTGACCGCAGTGAACTCATCCTGATGTCTTTCAGCTCCCACAAGTCCCATTCATCCTCACACGTAGGGTTTATAAAGAGATAAACAGATAAGTAAAGCGGAGGTGTTATTTTAAATTTTCTTTTAGTGTAGAGTGATAGTCACTGAGAAGCACAGTGTGTAAAATATAGAGCTGGAAAACACGATTTGCAAACAATCATTCGGTATCCAATGGCTATTTCATCCAACGACAATATTTTATTTTAGTTCGTAAATATTATTAACTTATGCTACAGTAAGAGGTAAAGCTGCATCACTGGGCAGGCTTGGGCTTGGTGCTGTGAAGCCAAGAGTTTGAACCTGGGCTTAGGATGTCTCAGGGTGAACGTGAACAGATCTGTGCCATTTCTCCTGCCTCCTGGAGTCTGTAATCCATGAGCAGTTCTGAAGTGTTCATACTGTGATGATCATTTAAAGGCAGAGACGGTTGAGAAAGTGTTTATAACATAATTAATTCAAAGATTAGCAAGAATATAGCCAGAGTAAATCAATGTCATAATCCAAATATTTCATTTGTAACAACAGTTTGTTTTAAAAAAGGAAAAAAGAAAAAATGATGTGCCAAAAAAAAAAATTCCACGTACCACAAACTGTCTGTTGAAATACTTCAGTAGGTTGTTATAAATAGCTAACACCTTCAGGAACAGGGCAATGCCAGGAGAAATATAGGCTAAATTCATTGGATAATCTCATTTGTGAAGAGTCATTTGTTCTGCTCCACTAACCTTGTTTAATAGTTATCTTAACCGTATCACCCACGAGTGGCAGAGGCTTGGTTTTAGCCCTGAACTGAAGTGTCAGGATGCGCGTCCCTACACACATGGATAAAAATCTCCATGCCTAAAATCTCTGCGCTCTCATGGGCTTGATCTTCCTGTTCTCTAAAGATTTATCTCGTTGCCTCAATGATGCTGGTGTGACGCTGAAGTCTGCTTCTCACGGTCCTCAGCCCCTGGCAGGAGAAGCAGCATCATCACTAAACTGTTGTGGGGACTTGGGGAACTCACTGGAACATCCCAGCCCATTCGACTCGGGGAGGACTGACTCTCAGCACCAGCTGAAAGAAGGATGGGGCAATAATTATCCCTGGTCTCATGGCTGTTGCTGCTAGAATTCCCCTCCAAAAGCCTTCTGCATCGGCTTCCCGCAGCATTGATGACTAGTGTGGGCAGGGTGAGGCACTGCAGGGATCTGCCCTGGTTCAAAGGAGAACCCGGAGAGAACCCGATCTGGCAGAGTCACCTCTCTGCAACCTGGGGAATGACCTCATCTGACTTTGGTGGAATTTTTTTTGGTGTGCTTGGGCCATAAATGCTCGTAAGATTCTATTCCACCCGGTTTTGGCAAGCTCTTGGGCTCGTGAAAGCAAACACAAGTCGCATCTCTTCCATTCTGCTGGGGAGCAGAGGCACGGCTTGGCTTTTCCACCCCTGTTTCCATTTACCAGCTCATTTATCCCATCTATCTTTCTCCAACATCAAGTCCTGATTAGGCTGAGCAGGAACACAACAGGCTTTCTTTCCCACAGGAGGCTCTTTTTGACCTTCCTTTCCTCTCCTTGTCTGACAAATTGTGGGAGCTGACCCATATCTCGGCGGCTGCGGGGATAATTCAGTCCAGCCCCATGCTGGCAGGCAGCTGTCTCTGCAGCTCTTCTCTGCTGGTTGAGAACAAGTGGCTGGGACACCTCGGGCCGGCCGGTGACAGGGTTGGGTGCAGGCGTTCACGTTAAATAAGAAGCAGTGCTAACATTTGCCCTGGCCAGGAGGATGCACTATTCTGAGTTGGTCTGTTCTCCCTAGTGGAGAGTGATAAGATGAGGGGAAATGGATTTAAACTGCACCAGGGGAGGTTCAGGTTGGATATTAGGAAGAATTTCTGTACTGAAAGGGCTGTCAGCCATTGGAACAGGCTGCCCAGGGAGGGGGTTCAGTCACCGTCCCTGGAGGTGTTTAAGAGACGGCTGGATAGGGGGACAGAGTTTAGTAGGTTGATGGGACTGGGACAAAGGCTGGACTCGACGACCTTCAGGGTCTCTTCCAGCTGAAACCATTCTATGATTCTATGAGATCAGCTGGTTTTGTGAGGCAGCGATAACTCGGAAAGGTTTCTTAGCCTCGCCATGCCTCCCTCTCCTGCCTGGGAAACGTTTGGTGAAGGTGACGGGCTGAGTGATGTTCAGTGATGAGCACCCTGTGGCAGCACGCTTTACTGAGTAAGGGGCACGTAAGGGACTCTGGTCTTACCTGGACCCTGGTCTTACCTGGACCCTGGGCGTGACTAGAACATGAGGAACCTGCTTGGTTATCTGCTTTCAAGTTATCTTCCATGAGGG